>NW_020222900.1:278101-384633 GCF_003070985.1 Temnothorax curvispinosus
AAAGCTTTTGTATTTAAGTATAACATTTTATCATCTTTCTTAATATATATATATTAAGATATATCTTATTTTTTCTAATCAATACCGAAGAATAAAGAAATAGTGCAGAATAAAGAAACTGGAAAATATTGCTAAAAACTGAACCTATGTCAAAAGTATTATTTGTCACTGTCACAAAGGAGATTTCTTTACTGAGTTTAAAGTGAGGACTTGTCAATTTGTAATTAAGAAAAGTCTTAAATTAAAGCTTGGCGATGTCAGGCGTTCTCCTCGCGTCGGAAGATTAACGCCGGCGTGAGAGTCCGCAATCTCGACGCATCGCAGCGAGATTTATCGTTCGTGGGCCGTGGCGAAGGTGACGATAAATTACAAAAACATCACACATAAATCGCACCTCCGGCTAGCGTTTATAAAGCGTAACAAATAAAGAGCGCAACTATTCGCAGTAACGACAATGCATTAACGTCGCAGGACACTATTGTTCCCGACTGCGAAAACGCAACGTGAAATTAAGCCGAATACAATTACACCGTAATAAATGGCCGTAATAGCCCAATTGTGTCACATTCTCAGGAATGCGCAAGAGTGTTGTGGATTGCGCGGTAAGCCAAGAATTGCTGCAGGCCGTTGTAACTCATGGGGCGACAACTCCTAATTACGCCATCATAATACATCATCGTGACAAATTAGTAACCCGGTGAGACTTATCTGACGAGCTGGCATGCGTTAGGAGTTCTATTTTGCCATTTATTTGCAACATTACCGATTCTCTCACACCATTTCTTTGATGGTTTTAACACGATGAATAAGAGTACAATTGTTTGTTAGAGTAACATACAAATTTAGGCACTAATTCTTAATTCTATGAGGTTCTTGCATTATTTTTCTAAATACAAGAGGCTTAACACGATGAATAAGAGTACAATTGTTTGTTAGAGTAACATACAAATTTAGGCACTAATTCTTAATTCTATGAGGTTCTTGCATTATTTTTCTAAATACAAGAGGCTATTTCTTAAACAATTAAGAAATATTTAAATTTTTTGATTATATTCAAGGTTGTCCTTGTGTGAAAAACACTCGTGGGTACAATCACGCGCGGACTAATAAAAGCACGACACTATGGCACTCCATTTGATAAAGCCCATGATAAGAATAGGCCTTAAGTAAAGTCCTTTGATCCGATTACTTGAATGACACTCCCGGAACTAATAACGCGCGACGCGACAAGTCGGTTGCGGTTTGTTTATTCAAATTAATCGACGATGGTTAACTTTCCCGTTTTATCACACCCTCGAGGTACTTCCATCTCGTCAAAGTCATACCTATGAGAGGGTGCAATCAAATTCTTTTATTATTTGTCACAATCGCGTCTTGAAGGATATTACGACGATACACGAAGCAGCATATCTTACCTGCTCGAATGGTAGCGCGACGATTTGTGACATCGCGCAAAGGCGCGCTGTACGCAAAAACATCGTGTGTCAACCAATCTATTGTTAATATAAGTGAAACGTAACGTGTCATCTCAAAACGTGACACGTTACGTTTTACTTAACGTTATTTATTAAAATGCTTTACCGATACCATGCTGAACGATGTGATTTATAAAACTAATATTAAGTTAACGGCTGATTCAATAGACAATTCAAAAATATATCTATAATTAAAATTATAAATTTTGCAAATTTTATTTATTATACCTATTATTAATAAACATATCATAACACATACATATTATTAAATTTACTTTCTTTTGATCAAGAAAATATTTAAATAAAGCCCGTAAGTATTTATAATCGCAATTTCGCTAAGTGCTAATGTTAGAGAGATTGCAAAGCCTGTAAATTCAACTTTTCTATTTTTATTCGCCGCATGTTAGCCAATCTTTTGTTTCGCGAGTACGTGCTTCAACGACAACGTCGCTATTTACGGCGCTGCTACAATCTACGCACACGTAGTTACGAACTTTAGCTGTAACAGGGGATCGCGGAAACATCAAGGAAGTCGTCCGGCGAGTTTTGTCTAAGTTAACGAACCCGGGAAGCTTGGTATCGGTTGAAGTTTGTTAATCGATCGTCGGAAATTCTTAGAGATACCTTACGTGGTTAGTTGTCAGCGGTAATTTGGAATATTTGACAAATTTTCGATACATTTAGAATCAACTAAAATTTCAAAGCTGCCGCCTTCCTTGTGTGTGAATCTGTTATACCGAAGAAAAATGTCCCGTTATAAAACAGATATGTACATAAAGGGATGAAAAGACTACTACATCTTTAATATAATTGTAATAAAGAATAAAATTTTGTTTATAATTGAGAATAAATTGTTATAATTTTGTTTATAATTGAGAATAATAATTATAATTGGGAATAATTAAAATGTGTAAATTTTTAATCATCAATAATTGGCAACAAAATTACTTTCCTCCAGCAGAATTGTTCGTAACAGTGTTGTGAAAACAATTTTACTCATAAATTTGATTTATGAAATCACGCTTTGAATGAGAAACATTGGCGCGTATCTTTTTAGCATTATAGGGTGCGTTCCACGTAACGCTCGCAACGCTCGTGGAATCATTTCATCCTTGTTGTTTGTCAAATGTTAAACAAGGACGAAATAATGCTCGCGAGCGTTGTGAGCGTTAAGTGGAACGCACCTTTAATTTAATTATCAACGTTATTTTGTTTTGATGTTTTGAAATTGACGCAACGTAGAGATTGAAACAGCTAGTAATCGAGATTTTAAAAGCGTGGGGATTCTGGATTGTAATCTGATTATATGAAAACTGCGGAAATAGTAGCAGTATTCCGCTACTGTATTCTCTTCAACGATTTAATCGTGCTTCAAACTTGTCTGCAGTTCAATAAGACCGTTTGAAAAATACTCTGAATTAAACAGTAACTTAGTGTTGACTTAACAACATCGAGGATTGGCCTATATCATAATGTTACACGAATATTTCATAAAGTATACTAGCGTGCCCTCAATCCAATAAGTACATAAGTATGTACAAAGTACAGGCGGACAGGTATTCCATCAATGGTTAACTTTTTATTTAATTTCTATCGCGGGGAAATCTTCGCCGTCTCCTGACGTTGGTCGGAATAAAGCGCGGAAGATAGGAAGGATTCGCCGATATTAAAGAACGAGCGATAAATTCACGTCGGCGGGGAGAAGAAGCGGGAAGAACTTTTTGGTACGCTTCCTCCATTCGCAGATGAGAACAGCATAATGTGGCGTATTTTGATGGGCATCGTGAGTTTGACGCGCCATGTAAAATTTTGCCGGTGAGGAAGCGGATCACCGTGAAAGCGGCTTTATCGCGATGTGCGCGGCGCGAGGCGTCTGACGTTAGGGAAAAGGCCTCGCTAAAATTTCATGTCACGACGAAGTGGAAGCAATTTGACACGCGTCCCGCTACCGCGGTGTATATCAAATTCAAAAAAGCAACGCTCGGGTTCCACTGAAATACGATAACGCGCAGCTTTTTTTCCATATATACAAGCTCGAGTTTCTTTATGCATCAGTGTGAGTGAATAATGTTACGCGGCTCTCCAAATGATACTTGTAATAACAATAGTTGTACATTGAAGTTTTCATTTGCGCGACATATGAACCGTAGCCACTGATACTATTGGGGATTTCACCCGAAAGGGTGAAATGGTAATTAAAATATTTGTGAGAAATAAATATATAATGTAAATTTTGCAACAAAACATATAGCGTAAAAACACATAATATTCATTATGATTGTATTGTATATTGTTAATATTATGTACGATAGAAGAGAAAAAATATTTGAAAAATAAAACGTTTACAGATATAATTAAATTTTGCAAAGCCAAAAATATCGATAGAATTTACACACCGATTATTTATTTAACGACAATATACTTAACAGTTTGAAAATTTATATTATTTTTAAACATAAACGAGCCAGATTTTAATAATCCAATTAATTTTTTTAATTTAAATGCAATGTAGTTTAACAAACACGCTTTAGACTTGTTAGGAATACCTTAAAAAAATTGTTCTGGAAATAGAATTATCAGAAACGTTTATGTAGCGATTGCAAATTACTGGAAAATAACGGTTATTACGAAAGAAAATATCGCAATTTGCACATGCAGATTACTCACCATTTAATTTTTAATTACAGTGTTCAACACATTTTATGATTACGATTATTATTATTACAATTATTTAATTTTACTTAAATTTACTATCTATTATTGATTGTAACATCTATTAAAATAACTTTGCTTTCGAGTATCAAAAATGGATATAAAGACGGTAGACGGCAGTTATAAAATACAAGTATAAAACACAAGATTATATTCTTACTGTAATAAAAAAAAAAAGGAATTATTATGTAAAATATAATTCCAAAAATATATAATGGCCGGATTATTCATTTTGCAATCGTTATTTCACTGGAAAATTATGAAATTAGTATCGAAGGTATACTTTAACTCTCATTATGCAAATTCCTTGGAGTCAGGAATAAGTGTCGCTTTCGTACATAAGCAGGCATGACACGTTTCATTTAATATCGCGATGTAATATGTAAATCGTTGTTCCCGTTATCTTAATGTCACAGCTTATGAAATATTTTCGAGTTCAAGCGTGACTCAGGCAACTGCATTAATGTTTGCTGCAGCCGATAAGGCTCTTCTGTTCCAACATCACCATAGATACGAAGCAGTGAAACCCATTTGGAAGGATAAGGATGGTAACGAAAACGAGGATTACCATCAGGTTAATTCCGAATATGTATTCGCTTATAATAACAAGGATCGTCATAAAGACGTTTAACCCGTAAAGATTGCAATAAAGATCGCATGCTAATGATTATTTTTTATATCCAAAATATGTCACATTGTTTTAGCCTTATTTCTGCTAGATGAAACGTCGCTGTAGTATTGCGCTTTGTTCATCAAAAATCTCTCGTCATAGTGCTTACTAGAGGACATAGATATTCTAGTAATTATGTTTTTTGTTGTACATATTTACAATTACTACAACGATAATTAAAATTGAGGTAACATAATAAGTCTAGCCATGGCATTTATAGAAAATGTAATTGTTTAAAGTTTGCAATTTGCAAAAATAAACTTCTATAAAGTTGTAAAAAATATGCATATTAAGCTGTTCTTGCATTTTTTTTATGTATATCTGTCTGATCACAGTCGTCTGTGGCTCTAAACGCGATGTCGTAAAGTTCCTGAAAGCTTACTTGGAAGAATTCTATATATTGAGACTCAAATGCTTTACAAGAGGTAAATATAGGGTGTTTTTCATTTAGCGACTCAAGTCGACACAAGCGTCATTCTGTATTTTTTCAATATCTAGTGAACAACAAAGATAGAGTGACGTTTGTGTCGACTTGTATCGTTAACTGGAAAGCACCTATAAATATAATAGCACAAATTCATAAATCGTTCTCGCCTCGCGGTTGCGCCTAAAAACAACGGAGAGATCGAGCGAGAGATCGAGTGAGAGATCGAGCGAGAGGCGTTGTAGGATGGATAATCAAAGATTGATGCTGGTGCCTGCCGCGGTTCGTCCAATATCAGTCGGATGAGGTGATTGATCGAGACATCAAAACCTTTTATGGCTACGCCGTCTAAAAATCCGCTGGGATATTACCGAGAACAGAGGCTCCGCCGCGAATACTTTCGTCCGCCACTACCTCGTTCGTCTATCGTGTTCAACTTTAAATCGAATTTCGTACTTTGCGCAGAGTCACGCTCTATAAACCGCGAAAAGAGACGGTTAGCATATGATGAGATTCGGAGAACCGCAATTAAACTTCCACGCGCTTCCGGAAGCTAAAAAAATGATCGTCGGAACGGGAAGAGTGAATACAAACGAATAATGAATAAACTATTCTTCTTTAATCTTAACTTGTTCTAGACCTCATAGAGATAATGAAAAACAAAGAAAATATTCTGTTTATTATGGATATTAATGCATAATATATAAAAGATTGTCGCGCAGTTTTCTTTCACACTTTTCACTAAATAATTTATAATTTTTATCTTGTTTATTTTGTAATCACTAATTTGCCAAGATGCGTTGAATCAACGAAATGTTGTATTTTTTTAACAAAACGGTATAAAGCCGAAAAAAATATAAATAAAATTGATTGACAGTGTGACAATAAGTCGTATGCGTATGAAATAGTAATGCATTAATGGTTGTTTACCAACACATCTATCTTCCACTTTGCATCGTATCAGGTTCGGTAAATCTTATCTCAAATTTAATTAAATACTCCAGATCGCGTATCGGGGGTTGGATTACGTTTACGTTCTGTGCTACGATCGCAAATTAAGTGAATTTTCGCTCCCGTGTTACGACACTTCAACGACCGGCACAATTAAATACATAACGATACAATTGCATAATCCGTTTTTCATTTCGCGAAATATTACGCGTTTCTGATATCGGACCAACGGGTCGCCCTCGCCTGCCGCCGACCAGTAATTAACCAATTAACAATGTTGATTGTGCAACTCGATATTTATTTTTTAAACTGTAGTGTGCAAAATTTGATTTCGCAAATATGAATTGACATAGATTGTATTAAAAACGCTTATTAAGAAACAGTGGAAAAAATGTTATAAATAAGGGCTACACAGATTATGAGACAGACGAAAGATATCCCGATTAGAAGAGAAAAAAACGGAAATATAAATATGAGATAAAAAGTTGACAATATTAGAATATAATTTTTATTATTTTCGATAAAGTTATAAAAGTTTTAAACATATATGTTGGCTTCGCGTGTCAATTAAAAAGAGACACGTAAAATTACAAATATAGACAAGTAATGGAGGCATGTAATTTGTAAGTTAAACGCGTGCGTTTAATTAAATTTTATATTAAATCACAAATGGGTTATCTATCACACATTTCTATTTTCACCGTTGTAATATAAGCATACACAGAGTATGGTGTGCGGATTTCATGCGACATACTGACGATTTTAGTGTGGCTACGCTGTCAATATTGATTTATTTTAGGAGAACTTGCGCCCGCGGATATGTTGGACATATTGGCTTTTCGACTTTTTGATACGTATTATTCATGTATTTTTTTTATTGAATATAATACAACATATACAATTGTGTATAACTTTAATATTTAAAGTTAATTATTCGCACTAAAAGCGTTTAACTAATTAAATTACATGCTATTGTATTTATCAGAAATCAAATGTTTTATCCAAAACTTGTATAGAGAAACTGCGCATTATAGCCTGATTGCTTTTTATTTAATCTGGGTCACTTAAATATTTGAGTTGCTGTCGAATGAATCTGTTTGAAATATAGTTTGCAATGCTGTATTACATCAAATTCAAACGTTATATATCTGTTATGTGCAGCGTAATAGTACAGTGTTATTTAAGTTGTAAATTTGCAAAAATGTTTTTCAAATGGTTTCGTACGTATAATTTTTTTACATTAAAATTTGCACCTTACCAAATACCATATTTTATAATGCCTTATATGTATAACTACGCAAAGTTACAAACGTGTAAATATCGTAAAATTTTGTGAGCGTCCAATCTTGATATTTGCGTTTAAAATATAAACATTTTTATTTATTACATACATATTTTTGCTATCATATTTCATCTTTATATTTCGACTTTAAGCACCGCGCCGAGGCGTAACATAATTTCGCACGTGCATTGTTTATGCAACAAATGCATTTTGTGTGCCGTTTTGCACGGCGTACTGCTGTATTTCGGAGTTTAGTGCCTGTTTACCTTAAAAGCTATAACGCGGCTTGACGCGTAATTTTCCGCAATGCGCGATCACGTAACTCAGTTTGCCAGACGGGATGCGAGATTCGCCGCGGGTTCGGATTCTAGGATTCGGGTGCGTGGATTTTGTTCCCTTCGAGGGCTTGGCACGTGTCGAGAAAGCCGCTCTCATCGGCCTGAAAGCGGGGTCCTTACCCGCTGTGAATTTAATCAAGACGCCTCGAATAGGCCGGATAGCGAAAGTTTAATCAGGCACCTAGCCGGCCGCCATTCGATGGGCGCGCTTCGCCTGCCGTCGGCGTTATTTTCACAAATTACTTAACTCCTCCTCTACTTGGGACTGATTACCCGCTCGTCATTACGTAGCTTTAACCGGATCGCCAGCAATCGGAGATTTAATCAGAAGGGAAAACCACCAGTGGATCCCACACAATATATCATGACTAAGCGTAAGGGAATAGAGATCTCCATCTGCTTTAGATAGTACTTACATTTGTTCACATTAAACGCCGAGTTACATTATGACACAATAGCGAGGATCTTAACTGCGTGCGATAACATTTAGTGCACATCGTCGCAGACATAACTCACCCGCTCCAATTTACGACTTGACTACGTTTTGATAACGAGCAAACATTCTGTTAATTGTTGCAGAATTGTTAATATTTTTATTTTCATTACGTGTTTAATTTAGCTCTATATTTATACCTTTATTGTGTAGATTTTAGTTTGAATATTATCTTATTTCAAATATGATAATTATATACTACGATAATAAATTAATCTCTAATCACATTTAATCTTCTTAAAAAGTAAAGACAGATATAAATTACCCATTTAATAGATAAGAAGTTATAGAGTAAGAAGAGAGAAAGGAAATATTAGTAGAATAAGAAAGATTATCTAAAGGAAAATGTAAGAATAATAGACTGAAGAAAATGTGAGAGAAAGAGCAATCTGAGAATCAGTGGAATGGGTAACAAGCACTGAAATTTACAAACTGTAAATTGGATGGAAATACATGTGAGTTTATCAAAGGAAATAATATTCGTAAAGAAGAGCTAAAGAGAGTAGCAATTGAATGTGTGTTCGTTCGTAAAGAACAAATGGATAATCCTGAGAAGTATAAAGTGTAGGTAATATAATATTCTATATTTATATCAAATATTTATAATCTATGGTCAATTCTCAATGTTGTATTGTTAACGTTTTTGTAAACACCATCCGTAAAAATATTTGTAATTAAAATTTTTGTGACATTAAAAATGAAAGTAAATCGAGCGATGATCAAACAGTTATGAAAATACATACTGTTTGAATATTTCTACTATCTTTTGTTAGGCTTGCACTATATAAACGCATCAGAATTAAGCGGATTCATGTAGGCAACCATAGTAGCACCAGCATATCACAGAGCGATGCTGCGAATGCAATTCCATATTATCTTACCTGCGTGTTCATGGATTTTGCAAAGCCGCGCTCATCCTTGGATCCATTATGATGATGTGAATTACGTGTAATTAACTACACGAACAAAGGGAATCCCTTTTCAATTAATGCGGCTTCTTCTGCTGGACAAAGGAACGCATAATTTTTCGAAAGCGCGACGTTGAGAGGAACGAACCGGTGACAATTATAGTTTTATCGGAGCTCACTTAAGTCACGTCGGAATAATGGACCATATAGAATGTATAATAATATTGCTGTTGCAATCTATTACGATAATTACCATATTAACTTGTGAGACAGCCAGAAATCGTATGCTTTCTTGCACGTGAGAAAATTCTGTCGCGTACAATAAAAGGGAAAATACAATTTGCATAAGGCACAAGTTAAATATGCGCGTCGTTACATTTAATTGCGGCGACTACTTCCCATAATTTTTACGAGATCCCTACTTGCTTCTTCGTGACGCGATACCACCTCACACGACGAAGGAAATGCAACGACGTAACGTGATAAAGAATTCCCAACGGTGGCAGAAACAGCTTTAATTAAAGGCGGATGAGATGTAAGCGCGAGATGTAGGTCCGTTCGTTCAAATGTTTTGTCGTCTTCCATTTTCTCAGCGAAATTCGCACATTATTTGCTTTAATGACTACGTCTTATCTTCAACATATTGCATTAAATGCAAAGTGAATAGGACCGCGATTTCCGCACTTCGATTTATGTATCGCTGTTATCTTCCACCTTTTTATTACCGAGTCAGTTGCGATGGACGTGGAAGTTGCGCGTTCATTAAAAGTGACAAAATTTTTTTAAAAATATATATCATAAAAATTGATTCATTTCGCACTATATGTGCTTCCCGATAAAACTTAGATTATTAATTCATTTATTTTGGCATATAAAGCTTTAAAAATATACTGGAAAATAAAAATAACTCGCGTGTAGCCTTATCCAAATTAAGATTTAATAACAAAATCTATTTTAAAGTCTAATGCAAGTTATTTACAATAATTTTACTATCCCCAATATACAGCTCACCCATTTCTTTTTTCTCTCTTTACATGACGATATCTTCAACAAGAAAACGTATAATTTTGCAAAATGTTTTATTATTGATTTCGAATTGCACCATAGTGTTATGTATATTGTACGATATTTTACATTATACTCTTTGAGCTATTATACGTATGCGAAGATGTTATCGTTCACACTGTTCGCGAAATCATCACTACTAAAGCTCGACAATTTACTAACTCCGATACGAATCCATCTATGCGGGCGGTTAATCACAAATTCCTTTTGCATTATATTAATACATGCTAGAGATAGACGAATTCTCCACTGGGGTTTTCGAATTGACCGCTTGCGGGTATTGCGTGGCACACGCGGGGTCTCTCAAGGAATCGCTTGAGCGAGGCCGCTTTCATGTAGCGTCGTATAGAATTACAAAGGCTTTGATCCCTTACTTCGACAAAGTGCTGCGGGGTGAGGAGCGCTACCATTGCCTTAAGTGCCAAAGTCAGAGATATGCACGCCGCGGTTATCTCATTGAGAAAAACTGGTCGCTCTAAATGAACGACGTTAGCATTATATGCACTAATGTCACGTATCGTCATATAATGTCGATCAATTTTAAAACAAACTTACATTATACATAAATAATAACAGAAAGTATTCTAATAAATCGCAATCTAGAATATTAAAAAAATATAATGAAGAGATGAAAACAATTTTTTATTATTCTTATTTTAAATTTAAAATATCATTATTGGATATCAGTAACTATATATATCTCATTCTAAGGATAATTTCATCAAATTATTTAATGAAAATTACATGCTACATTGTCGATAAAATAATTTTGTCAATTCTGTGAAATTAAATTTACATATTTAAAAAATATATACGGCTCGTTCCTGATTGCTAACTCATAAAATATTTTAATTTTAATTTGTGACATTTTTAACTCTATTTCGACAATGGCACCAAACGGTGATTATGCAAATTTGCATTAATCGATATAATTTATATGTATAATACCCACATGCAATATTTGTGTCTCATAATATGTAATATAATTATTTATATTACTTTTGCATACCGCATGAATATTTAAGCTCGACGGATGCCCGCGTTAATGTAACGAGTGACTTAGCCGTTTATTACGAGTAACGCGATTAAAAGTGTAATTGATCACACGCTCATTGACCGAATAAATTTCCGTTGATAATCTCACGAGACAACGTTGCGCGAAATAAATCACGGTGTGACAGTTCGCACCACCCGTAATACAATTTTTCGCCGTGCTGCACGAAGCGATAAGGACGATAAATGCGCTGATATATTAGAAACATGCGTATTACCGCGTTGGAACGCGTGAAAGGGAAACTACGCGTGATACATCAAGTCATATAAAATTCTAATCTCGATCATTAATAATCACCGGTGGAGCATTGCGAGCACCGGCTGTCGCGACGTGTTTACGAAGCTATTTATCTTTCTCGCGCAGCACTAATCATGACTGGAGTAATTGTGGCTGGATTTTGCCATTAATGAGAAACTGGTTATTGACGCAAGTACTGGTCATTCCAATAGTTTCGCGCTATTTCGCACAAAATAGTAATTTATTGACAAATCCACAGATTCCTTTAAGATACATCTTTATACGGATAATTAAACACGACAGCATTTATATATTAATAACTTACAAAACCAGCAATGCGCTTTTTAATAAGAATATTATTTAAGACTGAAGGCTTGTAAGAAAAAGGCAATATAATAAATAACCAAATAAGTACTATATTTCTATTGATGCTTTTCATAATTAAATACATTTTTTTTTCATTTTTTTTACATTTTCTTTTTGTACAAAAAATCTTTATGCACAAAAATATTAAAATCATTAGATAATCGACATAAATATCGACCAATCCGCGCATGTATATGTACGAAGAGAAAGAATCATCGAAGGAAAAAAGAATAAACGTTTTCGAGTTAAGTCATCGTCCGTAATCGAAATAATCGACAAGTCACTAGTAACGACAATTAGTCATTGAATGATTTTATTAAAATAACAATACGGACATCATACAATTACGACGGCTAGTATTTATTCGGTCACAACAAATATTTATATTAAAGCTTGTTATGCACGTACGCAATTAGTTATTTTCGAGCATGTAGAATGTATGTATACTACTTTGTTGTAATCGATAAGTAACTGTGAAACTGAACAACGATTAATAGTATGAAATGGGTAAAACGTGGTCAACTGTATTTCTATTGTTAATCAATATAACGTTGCATGAATGCAACGTTCAGCACGTTTGGAAGCATTAATGACTTGTTGCACGTACAACAAGTCATTAATTCTGTGATTCTGTACAAAATATAATACATAAGTAATAAATAAGATACTTTTTGGATACTTTCATCAATGCAAAGCATTAACAGATGCAAGTTATAAAGATTATGACAACACTCACATAAACAATAAAAATTAGAAATAAAACAATAAGAAATTGCCGTAACACTCGTATTCTTATAAAAACGGTTAAACAAGGGCTATCGAGGGACCAGTGTTTCAAAGAGGCTATAGTTGCACGGCCAAGATCATTGAAGTATGTTTGTTTGCGTATTGTCTAAGCACATGTAGGACATTGTTCGGTAACAAGGAACTTGATTCCGCTCGATCAACAGGTCTTAAGATCGCGACAAGTGCCGCTTTACACACAGAGCAAAGGTGTTGCGCTTGAGCAAGCAAGCGTGACAAGTGTAAGTGTATTGGAATCTCGAACTTTGATTTACGTAGCAGCACTACCGACCCATGAAGGATCGTTGACAGTATGTCTACGTGTTAATTCGCGGGAACAGGTGGCTAACCATTTTATCGCACGCATTTTGTCGTTAATAAAGTTACCTATGAAATCTATATATCATCCTATTATTTATTTAGAGGGAATTTATCGTATTCGCACATTTGCGTTCTTTAATACAAAAAATAAGTTATTCGAACGTGTGAAATTATACGCGCGTTTAATATTTCCGAATAAAAAATCTTCCTCGTTGAGATTCGTGCTTTAATAAAAAAAAATTATTTGCTTCAAATTGATGAAAAATCCATGAACGCAACGGGAAAAAGTGCGCTAAATGTAGGACAGACTGTAGATATTAAAGATTTATACAAAGCAATTGGTTAATATATTAAAAAGAAAATTTATATCACAATAATGAATAATAAATTATTAAAAATAAAATATATTATATGGGTTTTATCACTTGCTCGTTTTTATAAGCGCGCAATAAAAACCGATAAAAAGCCATAAATCAGAGAGATGGCTGATGTTCCGCTTAAATTGCGTATTTATCAACGAGTGGGAAGATCGTCAGTGTTGATACGAGTGTTATCTTAATTGTCGTTTATTTGCCGGCTTTGTTCCCGTAATGGAAACAACACTCGATACGCCTTTTCACGCGCCGTGTGAGTAAGTTTGTGAGTAATTAAGTACCGGAATGAAGATTGATTAACTACGCGGGGATGCTCGTTAAGATCTCATCGCTTTTGTATCGCGAACTTGTCGAAAGCTCTTCTCACCGTCCCGTGTTTTTACGGTCATTTAGGACTTAAGGAAGATGTTAACATTTGATCGAGGAAAGCATAAAAATGATCAGCAAATTTAATTGCGAAAAAAATTAACCACATGTACAATAGTTCCACTTTCTCTAGATGTAATAAAATAATATCAAATCTGTGTTGCTTTATAAAAAATATGAAGAAAATCTCTTTACATTTGTCTAAATATTTTTGTGCAATTTGCATTTTTATTAGAGCAATTACCAATTTATTTAGGCAAGTATCTATTTGACAAATTCGCAGAAAAAAATAACAGTACCGTCAAATGTTGCGTATATATCTTTATTTCTGCAGCAATAAGATAAAAGAAGAATTGTTCAGGGAAGTGATTGTGTACATCTTATGTCAGTAGTTTGTAACACAATACTCGCAATCGGAAAATTAATTCAGGCGCGCTCTCAACGGGCGGTACGTGACAAAACGTAAAAATTAAAAGCTTCATAATCGCCGGTTACGTCGCCGGGCATTCTGTACCCGAGATTAATCGCCGAACACTCGGCGACACGGGGCTTCTAGAGGAGGCATGGCTCTAAACTGCCCCGGCTGCGACCGCGATATCTCGCGCGAAGGGCGGACAGAATTACGTTAGCCTTATCGTTAGCCGTTAACCCACGTGCCCGTTTCCAAGTGATACGTACAGTATACGCCGCCGTTGAAATTGCACCGGGAGAAAAATAGCCCGGGGAAATTCCGCGACGTTAGCATGTCGTACAACGCCGGGCTACGGTCGCCCGTCGGGATAAGTATCCCGAGCGAATGAGAAATTTCCGTGGGAATTTTAATTGAGCTTCTGACGACTGGGGCGCAATAAGCGCGGGAGAGTACTGAAAAGCTCGAGCTGCTTCCGGCTCGTGATCTCGTCCGGCGCTACCCCGACGTCTGTGCTTTCGCTGAGTAAAAACTCCGTTCCTTGGTTGGAATTCGCGTAATCCACGTAAATACGTTTTTACGAGTTCGTCACCGACGTTTACTATTGCTTTTTATTCGCGAGCTTTCGCTCGCCTCGCCTTGTGCTTGCTTAATTTCGACAAATCTAAAGAAAATTCTAAATTTTTATTTTCTATCGATCATTACTGTTACTATAAATTTGGTATAATTATTCAACCTATATCCTTCGACTGTTAACTTTTCTCTTCGAAATAAATCGTTAAAATAACTCGAGTCTTTCAATTATATCAAAATTAAAATTTTACACTTCTTGGTGAATTGATGGTTAAGATTAGTTTTATCTGTTCTGCAATTAGTTTTGCAATTTGTTATATCTTTACGTTAATGGTGTGCTATCGTAACGTAACATATCGTATCATATTTACTTATTATTCACTATAACTTATTTTTTTTAATATATAGCAGTATAAATCTCTAATTTACATATCTCGGCGCATCTGTTCGATACAAGATATTTATATACGTCGTTGTTCGTATTTGAGAAATAAATCCGCGAGAACCGGCAGGGCGTGATAGCACGCCGACGGAAGAGTCGTCGACTGACCACTTTCCTCCCCGTTGTCGGCGAACGCGTCAAGTGCAAATTGCAGTAGATTTAGACGATCTGGGTCAGACCCTCCGCCGTGCATAGGTCATCGGAATTGCGACCGAGCGCTCCGCGATTAAAACGAATCCGCAAATGTGAAAGACTCAGGTTTCTCTGAACGGGTTTCCCTGTACGACAGGAGGGTCTTCCTTCTCTCAGCCCTGGAAGCCTCTTATTATCGCCCCTGAAATCGTACCTGCGTCGGGATCGAGCTTCTTGATTTACGATCTGAGATACGAGACTGCGCGTATCGCGGCTTTTACAGCTCGGACCACATATACGACTGATCTTTTCATATCATTTCATATACGCGCGAGACCGCGCTCGTGAAACCGTTTCGATTCGCGGAATTTTTACGAGGTGGTTTCGTGCGGTACATTGCCGATTTAATGGGTGGGCTGAAGCAACACGCGAAATTCAAAGAAAGTTATCACGAGTAAATTGCATGGCTGCAATTAGATTATAATTAATCTTTAACTGATAAGGAGAGAGAGAAAGAAAGAGAGAGAGATAGACAGAGAAAGTCACGCACATGCTATGAGAACGAGATTATTGATACTTCTAAATTTGAAAGTGAGAATGTAGCAATAAAAACATTTTAAACATACATCATCCATTTTGCTCCTAACGAATTTTTTTATTCATCTGAAGCGCTAAAGATATTGACTGGAAAATGTCTATTTGATGAATGTAATTATCACAAATACCTCAGTACAGTCGGAGTTAAGGGTTGCATTACAATAATTAGATACCCCATTAAATTGATTGCTCATAAATAGCGAAGTACATCTCTCAATATGCACGATGGAAACACCAATTAGTTTAATCGAGTCTCATTCATTTTCTGACACATATCACGTGCGGAACGAAAGCATAATACAGCCGCGGCGACGCGACGTTTACAAATGTTATACCTAAAATCGCGCATTGTAGTACGCGCCAAATTATTTATGCTGACTTGTCGACTAGGTTCAACGCATGCAAACCGTCAATCGCTTAATTCGCACATTAATGAATTTGGACTTAAATTTATTTATTACTTTTATCGCGTCATTTTCGTTTATGGAAAACCTGGTTGCACAAAGACATAACGAATGGCGCGCGGTCAGTTTATTATTTGCGGGTAATAAATTATTTAGGGGTGACATTTAATATACTGGCGATATAATCTTCTTCAATTCTCAAGATGAAGATAAAAAACAATTTAACGCTTCCCGGTACGGGATGCGCAGCAGCGGCGTTTTCTCCACGGCGACTATATCATATAGGTACCATTGTTTCGCGATTCTGGACTCGGTTGATTATCGGTATCACGGTTATGCATATATGTATAACATCGCGTTCAACTTGCCATGCCTCGGAGTGCCTTCGCTTCCGCGTGAGCAACAATGGTATGGAGAAACATGCAGAGAGCTAGCGCAAATGCGATACATTTAATCGTTTGATGTGGAGATACGAGGCTATTTGCCTATGTACGCGCGCTCGTAATTGAACACATTTATATTCACCGAAGAAACGGTGACTCGCGACACACTCGTCGTCATTCTCGTCATCAAAACGTTTGCGTCGTTTCAAAGGATTGTCAGGCCGGCTAATAGCGGGGCTCTTTAATACGTATATCCGCAGAATTTCTTCACAAAGAAAATCCAATTAGCGGTGCGTATGGCGAGTGTCAGCGGCTGTATTTCCCTTCACGTTCATTATCATAGCCGTAGTCCATTAATCGGGTTATCAAATGTGGCGAGGTCGATCGTTAATGTCGATTGTGCCTTATTGAACACCGCCATAAATCCCGTCGATCAAATTATATGTCGCGGGTAATGAGCATTTACGATAATAATATATTATAATAATACTTATATTATTAATCCGCGCGTTATAATGTATAAACGGTAGCTTGTTAATCGCATGATTGCATTTATGTGCAGTTATGCTGCGCCAGATTTACTATATTATAGGTACATAGCGCCGCTTGTTATTCCCAAATAGACAAATCGCACGGATATTTTCCATGTATATAGGTACGTGATACCGTATAATCCACTGCACTCTAGCGAATATGCTAATCATCGGCGCTAATCGGCAAGCTCCGCTACAGAATTAAAGCAAAAACCAGTTACGCATGAATTTGATTTAATGCCGCGTTTCGTGCATCGCGCGCAACGTTGAGAGAAGATAAAGAGAATTTTCGCAAATATATCAACTCGATATTTCTTATTGTCACGACAAAGAAAACGGAGAAGACATTTCCATCGAGCGCCAGCCAACTTCCGGTTGGCTCTCTTTTGCGAAAGCCGTACCTTCCCGAGCGCGTTTTAAACTGCAGTAAAAAAAAATTCTGTGTCAGTTGCTCAAGATTAGCGTCGTTCTTTAAATATAAAATGAGAATTGTTACAAAGCACGCAACTTTTTGCCTTTGATCTTTTCCCTTGATTCACGGACTATACAGAAAAATTAATTAGAAGACTCATTGTTGAAAATTATTACATTATTATTATAGTAAAGAATTAATATTTTTCGACAAATTATTATTGTGAAGATTTTATTTCTTTTACTATTTCATTTTTTCACTATTATTCTATTTCAGAAGCAATAGAATCTTATGTGAATTGAGAGCTGCGCTTAAGGATTGCTTTCTATTTGAACGAACGCGTCTTTTAGAGTTCCTGTTTTCAATCGAGTCGGATAATCTCGAAAAGAAACGCGTTATTTCGCTAGCATTGATTTAAGAATCGTTCAGAACGGAAGAAAAAGACGGTCTTCGTTTATAAGTAATTAATTGATAAGTTAACATAAGAATTAAAAAATATTGCACGGAAAGTATGGCAATGCAACTGCAATAGATCTTTGAAAATTACTCGAAAAATATTCGAGGCAGAAAACTAACGTAATGCTCTTATGCGCAATCAATATTTACTTTTTCAAAAAATATTGCAGCACCAAGAGCGGTACGCAAATACAATAAATAGTACAGTTGTATTTAACTAACGAAATAAATTTAAATTAATATCAGTAACATACAACTTTCTCGCAAATTATTAGCAAAGTTATTAGTATTGGATGATATTTATACAATTACAGCACTCATGATCATTTGCAGGTAGGCATACTCAGTTACGTATAATTTATTAATTACATAATTTATATCACAATTTCTATTATATAGACTTTCCCTACACAAATATGTATATTATTATCGCGCTTTGTGTCTTCTGAATAATTATTTGCGATACTTTGAGAATTAAGAGATTTAAAATAATAGTTAAAATATTCCCAAAAATCAAACCTCTCAAACAAGTTAAACATCTTGTCTCGACATTGAGAAAAGCTCGCGGTTGTAATACGTATTTCACAGGAAGAAGGAAGTCATTCGCGATGCCAGCTGAGAGGAAGGAAGCGATTTAATGCGATCTCCTGGATCATTTTTCAATGCACGCTACGTGAAGATGCGATGTCTATTAATACGTAATCGGTTTTATGACATCGCGAGTCATCGTGAAACGCCATTTGGAACTCGTGCCGATTCTTGCGAAGTGGCATACATGCACAGAACTATCAGTATAATTTTACATCCTACAAACAACATACACAAGATACGCAAAAAAACAAATAAATTCTTTAAAAAAGATTTTAAAAATTTTATTTAAATAATTTCGTCTTATCGTATTATATTTAAAAACTATTGTTTATAATATTAATACATACGATATTACTTTTCCTTCTGTAATATTTTTATTACAGCATTTTTATACCATAATATTAATGTTTAAGGATTCTGAGATGACTCTTGTAAAATTCTAACTAATCCTACAAGTGTATATGTATAATTATTTGAAGTTTGCATTTTTTATACTCATTAAAAACAGATATTTCAGTCAGATTTTGTGTACATATAATTATAAGTTTCTATATGCTTAAAGATTTATCTTTTATATAAATATCTATTTTTATTTCGTTTCTGTAGGTACCTACATTGATTTGCGAACCACTATGTTCGAATTAACGAGATACTTCTTGTCTTTCTTTTTGAGTACATTATTTCTGTTTACTTCTGTATGAGTAAGTATCCTATGCTTTGACGTCTTAAATGAAGTAAGTGAAATTCTAGTGTGTTTACTTTTATTAACAGTTTCTCTAGTTCATTGTCAGTTACTTCCTCGTTTATTAATAATTGCATGTTTTGATGTCTGTCTCCATGCGACGTTTATCTGAATGTCTCGGAAGTGCATCTTCACACATGGACATCTGCATAAGCAATCGGAACCGGAACCGGGCGCGGATGCACGCGCGTGTATGCGCAACGGCGTGTATGCAGAGTGTGCCGGTATAAAAGCCTAGAAAATACGTTGCTAAGTTGCAGTTCTCACCTAGCCGCCTGAAATATCGTAATGGTGAAGATGACTTTCAAGGTAGAGTGTCGAAACTCGTCGCGAAGAAAAGAAAAATTACGCAGATCGGAGAAAGTGTTCATTAAATAATATAGCTCCGCGACATATAAAAAAATGGAGAAAGAAATAGAAAAGGAAAGAGAAAGAAGCGAAGGGAGAGAGTGAAATATGTAGGGCTAAGAAAGGAAAATAAGGGTGAAGAGGGACTCTAAATTGCCAGTAATTACGCACGCATAATTGGTCCGGTGGTAGGGAAGGGTCGACGAAATAAATAATTCGGGATAGGGCGGGAAGGTAGTTCAACGCGGTTTTGTCGGAGACCTGAGCAATGTCGTGAATGTAAAATGGGATTAAAGTGTTGCTTGACATTTAAGTCTACTCGATGTAATTAGTTCGTTCAGCCGGATTGTCGCAAACGTAAGTTTTTGCTAAAGATAGTGTCCATTTCACAGCACAGCAGGACGTGCTCAAGAGGTGGGTTCTGGGGTTCAACTTCATGAAAATTAAAAAGTGCCCACTGACTTGCAACGCTTCTCTTTAATTGTATTAAACGCTCGCGTTCTTTTATACTTGGCTAATCTTGAGATTTTCTCAACCTCAGAAGTCTTAGTTGTTTTATTATAGCTATAACAGTTCTATTATTTTCTCATGCATATATATGTGTAGGAGAGTGAATAAATTCTTTCTTATATAGTTTTAGCGCAAACTTGCGTTTTGTCTCTAATGTAGGGAAATATAAAGCCACCGAAGCTTTTAAATTAGCCATAAAAGAGCTTTTAAATTAAGTTATTATTCTGATGATAATAGCCTTTAAAATTACTTGTTTATAACATGCTTCAAATTTTGCCCAGATTATAATGTAATATCTATATGACTCGTGATAATGATACATTAAATATACATGATATCTCAAAGTTTCATAACTCGACAAGTGCATATAAAATCTTACATAGTACATGTTAACATGCACATATTCTATCTCTTTTTACATATATTCTACTATATATCAAACTTAAGCGTGCACTTATATATGCAATAATGCAAACTGTACTTTCATGTGCATATTTTACATGTACAATTACTATAAAACAGTCTGCATGTGGCATTAGTTTTGACAAAATTTGCATAAAATAAAATTATAATTTGTATTTATATTATATATCTTATTGTGTAGAGTAACGATTTGCTTATTACATCAATTTATAATTACATATAATTGAAAGGTTTAAAATATCGAGTAAAAAACTTTTATTTCAAGACGCGGAGACTGATGAAGCGTACAAGCAAAGACGAAGAAACATTCCTCGATAAATCGCGCGTCTATTTCTTTCTTCAAACGAGTTACTTCCGTCGGACTGATTCATGTTAGTTTGAACATTGACGACCGGACTTTGGGATCCCCGTAATTAAAAACGAGAGGTCAACGATCCGCTGCTCGATACCGATAAATATCGCAAATTTCTAGAGTTTCATCATGGCATCGAGTTCGTATACACAAGTGACATCGATCATACAGATCACATTTCCGTGCAATTTCGATTTGTCGGACTACTAGTTTAAAATATTCCAATTTGTTTGACTGTTTATACGTGCGCACAGGAAAAGTATGACACTAAAACACGTAAAAATATTTAAATTACGTCTCCCTTCGCTCGGCAATTCCTTTCCGTCAATCAATATTATTTTACAATAGAATTTTTTTCTAAAAGAAGTATTTTCCCCATAAATAAGAAAATTATAATAGAGACTGGCAGATTACACGAAGACTTGGGTCTCGGTAAAAATATGTCCAGCGCTTATGTAAACGAACTCTTCGGTTCATAACGCATGCTATTTACAACCCATGATCGATACCTATCAGAGCATCGAAAGCCCCTTCTGCCGTGCCGGAGGTTGAGTTCCCGGACAACACGACACCGTCGACATAAACTTCTTGTGTCGCAGGTCACCGTCGCACTAACCATCGGCCTCGCCCTGGTCGATCGATCAATCGGTGGCGTGATACCGCTGGACACTCATGATCATCATGTCTCGGTGGCCAGCTCGTACATGCATTTCCAAGGGCCGGTACAGGGACCTGAATACGAAGTGAAAGTGCCGCACGTACCTGTGGACCATCTCGGCGAGCACAACTATCTGACCCACCACGAGCATCGCCATCACGACGGCTATACGGTCGACTACGTAGGGAAGCCGAAGTACGAGTTCTCGTACGGCGTCGAGGACCATCATACCGGCGACTTTCACGGCCAGAAGGAGTCCAGCGACGGTGAGTGAAAAGGACGAGTCACTTTTATGCCTTCGTGACTTTCACGCGGGATGACAACGACAAGCCGAGTCTTTGAATGACCGGCTACCTGTGGCTACCGCCGTTTATCCGATTTCCAACGTGGCGACGCCGACGACGGCTCGGCGTTCTGACGCTGACGTCGGCAAAAATTGCCACGGGTGAAAAGAAAATTGCATTTCTACGGAGACTGCCCGCGAGCACGCCCTTCCGACACGTCGAGAATACCGCGGGCCGGTATGTGCGAATGCTTGTGCGTGTGCGGGTATGGGAATGTGTGCGTTTTCGTGTCAACTCTTCAGTTGGAACTACGTTTTCTTACTTGAGTCGTGAAGTTGACTCGAGGAATTGTAAACTGGCTTCAACGGCGCATCGTAGTTGTACAAGCGTCTTATATAGAGATATAAACTTACCCCAAAAGTGAGCAAACTTCGCAGATGCATTCCTTGACCAAGTTAGAATCAATTCTTCCTTAGCGAAAGTATCGAAGTATTTGGTTTACAAGCGATTTGAGCTACAAACGATTGAAAGTGAAAGACACCTCGGAAATTACGATTCAGGAGTTCAAATAAAGAAAGCTTCGTTTTGAGTAGGCTTTGCTTGAACGGAATTTTGATTCAAGTTTTAAACATGTCACAATATTTAATATTGAAGATATAAAAAAATTATGAGAGACAAGCATTTCCGATCAAACTCCTCCAAAAAATTAATTTTGATTTATTCAAGGGATATGTCTACGAAGTTAATTCAAATATTCTATTTAAATTCTGTATAACTGTAGGTCTGAATTTATTTTATTTAGAAGTACATACTATCGAGATAACTAAACATTGTGATCCTATATCAAAACCAATATATTTTCTAAATAAATTTAAATTTTCATTATCGCGAACAATTAAAAAGAGAGGAAAATAATAAAAATCAAGAGGTAATATTTAGAAATTGTTCTAATTCTGGAATATTTTAGTTATCAGAAAAATTCTTCGCAAAATAGGATTTTTCTACAAAATAATTATTGATAGCAAACACATTTAGACTGACGTTTCATCATTTCCAGTTACGACTATCCACAATCTCGAACTGTGTCAAGAAGAATCCTTTTTGCCTTTTATCAAATGTTCTTTTCCGCAGGACACAGCGTGTCCGGGGAATATACCGTGAAAGATCCAGGTGGCAGCCTTCGGATCGTTAGCTACCACGCGGACAAGGAGGGATTTCACGCGATGGTACACACTTCCGGGAAGAATGATCACTCGGGTGGGGTCTACGGCGGTCAAGGGCACGACGATATCCAAGGCCACCTTCACGAGTACGCCGCGTTATCCGCACACGCGGCAGCGTACTGAAAGAAAACTCGCGGCCACCATGACAACCGTGACTGATCGCTTTTGCATGTACCTGGCACGATTATAGACTTTTCCTTTCCCGAATCGTCAACGTTGATGTTTCCGTTTTGTATACCAAAGGCAACAACGGTGCTATCCGTTCGACATTACATTACGCAGGGATAACGTATCGTATATATTGTAAATATAGTTCATCCCTTTATACACGATGAACGAAATAAACATGACGGGAGAATGCATGTTTATTCCTTTTTATATTATACGAGCAGCAGTATTGCCATGCTTTCCCGATACAGAATATGAAAGTTTTTTGACAAACCGTGATAGACACGGAAACTATATGAATAAGGATTTACAAAATTAATAAAGGTTTCCGATAAATAATTGACGTTCGCTTAATAGAAATAACCCGATCGAAAATATATTTTATTAAGTATTCTTTTATGCATATAACTCTTTTTACGTTTATCGAAAACCTTTTAATTGATTAACATTTTAATCGAGCGTCCGCGTTTATTCAAAAATTTCCATTGAAATGGGTAAAAAGTTAAATATACAATATGAGCTACCCGCAAGTTATAATTACTCAATTTGCGAGAATTTCTGCGCTTTGCTAAAATTCCTCGATGGCCCGAATTTTGTCCGGATTCGTTAAAAAAAGCAATATAAAATATTTGAGAAATATAACATTTCTGACAAATATAATAAAATGATCATTTTGTAATCCCGACTACAATATTCTTTACTCGAAACGATATCAACAACATTACTATTTATATAAATTTTCATGCTCTTATGAATTTGACGGATAGTTACAGATGATACATTTCATTACAAAATTATAGTAGTTTACGACAAAAACACAGTGACGCACGCTCAAGCCGATTAACTGATATACCTACGGCTGAGCTGATTATGGAAGGTATACGAGAACTATGTCGCAACATATTACATCGCAACTCAGAAAGATAAAGTGACAATGATAATACACATGTGGTGCAATTGTTTTAAAGTTGTTCCGTAAATTATCTGCCCGCGCATTTCAACCGGGACGCGACGTAATATACACATACCGTAATAACATGAAAGTCACATTGTTACGACGTGGAACACCTTATTACGTGGCTATCGATCATTAATACCGGGAAGCTGCGTGGCAGAAGATTCGCTCGCGATACACGTAAACGACAGGAACGCGGCGTTGCGGCGGATATCGCGCTCTAATGAAAATAAACTGCTCGTAACAGGGGCACACGAGTAATAACTTCTGATGCTCTAAAGTGCGAAGAGATTCCAATTGCCACTAATCATCGGGGATTATCGAGTAACGAGTGGCGCAGGGTCGATTCGCCGGCAAAATGAAAATCCGGGTCACGCGGGATTGAATTATCCATTGAATATTATGGGCGTGCAGGCTACAAGTTAAAACTCATCGTCAGCGGTGCCGTTATAAAATGAGCATGAGAAAAATGCGCTTCTTTTTATATGTTTTAACACGGCGTTAAAAAGCTCATTTAGAACTTTCCATCTCTCTCTTTCTCTCTCTTTCTTTTGTAGCGCACGGTTAATTTTTGCGTGGTTAATATACTCTAACGCAATTTCTTGTAATTACTATTTCAAAAAGAATATACTTTTCAAAGTATGCAAAAAAAGTGCGCGTTTTATTTATGAAAAAACCATTTATCGAATAGTCGCAAAACAAACGTCACATGCAGATGGACATTAAAAAATTGTTTTACGAATGTTATAAATGCAACAAATTCCAGGAAAATAGGTCAATGAAAGGCGAGTCAAGAATACTGTAAAATGAACTGAAAAGCAGAAAGACATGTTTTGTGCAGATTGTAGAACAGAAGTGATATATGCATGATAACTGTCGAAGGTTTTGAGGTGATTCTTCCGCGATGTATCGACGAACGAAAATAAAAAAGGAAGAGCCATTTAATTCGATCTTATCATGTTGGAACAGGCAAAGACGGGCACGTCGTTAAACTACATCTCGTGCAATCTCTCCGGTAATGACGAAACGTCGTTATCGAGAGTGTTTCGAGGAAAAACGCGTAATCCCGTCGAGGGATATATCCAAAGCAATATACTGTACGCGATTCAGGAGAGATAAAAGAAACACATTCCCGAGCTAACAATGGCGCGAATACATGAAGAGATGTTGGAGGAGAGGCAGATTGATAAAAAATCAATGCCAATACTCTAAATATTACGTATATTATGTCATTAAATCGATAACGATGCTTCCGATAAATATTCTCGACACACGTGTTGGAGCAATGAATCAGCAACGTGCATTTTAATAAGCGACGAATCTCATATCGATAAGACTAAATGCCGGGAGAGGAAAGTGTCTAATAATTTCATCACGCGTCGCTTAAAACTTGCGCTCGCGTGACATATCGAAATCGCGCCCGCTGCGACTTACCTACGTACCGTCGTCGTCGTTTCGAACGGTCGCGATAACGACTGTACATGTAGATATTTCAGGGTGTTTCCAACCCCGGGAGTCGACCGCCTGCGGCAATTTCCGCAGCGTCGCGCGAGCTACTAATTACTGCTGGCATCGCGCTGATTATTCCTCCCGCTGCTCGCACCCTCAACAAATCGCTCGTGATCGAGCGCCCCGCCGCCGCGCCGCGGCGTAAATGTCGCATGCTGTCTGACAAAGGAGAGTTTATATGGTTTACCTCCGACGTGATTCTCAGCTGTGTTTGAGAGAATTCTCTGGAGAATGCTTTAGAGCAAATTTCATCACGCCAGCACACACATTACCGAGAATTTTGTATATTCGAAAATATGAGTTTCGTCGTAGGAAATTTAGAAAAATTTGGAAAATTTCACATCATCGTTAACGAGCTAATTTTCTACAGTTAATAATGAACGATTAATTATGGCAAAATTACGAGAGAGGTATTAAATCAATGCAATTACAATTTTAATTACGGTATATCGTGTAACCATGTTCGAGTATGGATTTTGCCTAAAATATCCTCACATCCTTTTATCAACCGGTTGATAACCATCGCTTACGCCCTGCAAAGTGAACAAATTAATAATTCATATTGCTGATTGGAACGTACGATTGTCGCAATCAAGGTTGTCTCGTCAACATAACGAGGACGTCGTGTATCGTATAGTTTTATTTGCGTACTCGAAGCATTATAATAATTAGAATGCGGAAATGCATTATACCGCATCATATCAACGCATATGTACATAGTTACGCATATTGTAATTTCCCTGAAAGCGCGCACCTATTACAAAAGCGCTTTGAGAATAAAAAATTTCTGGAAAATATCTGAAAAATTTGTAATCAGTTAATGGATTTTTAAAAAAATTCGTTTATTTTCTAATAATATTTTTGTTGACGGTTTTTTATTAAATATTTTATTAAAGAAAAATGGTTTAAAATAACAAATAAATTTTTAAATTTCAATTTAATGCATTATAGTGTCTATAATTTCAAAGTATGACTCAATGTGTGCGCATGTCTAAAAATTGTTAACTTTAAATTAAACATAATAAGCTCTATGCAGCACAATTATGGTATAATTAGAATCAAGTTAATTATTTATTTATAATTACAATTTCTAATAAAACATGCTCAAATTGTAAATCCAGATTAGCAACAATCATGTCCAAGTTTGAAATTATGCCCGTTAACTCATTGAGATGATTATAATTTTATGTCCGATATTCCAGCTTTTTCCACAGATTCGCGGAAGAACGTATGTGGTGTCTTGAATATTTCAAAAAAAGGAAAAACTACATGCACACTTGCCATGCAAGACTCGACTCGACCATAAATCCACGCACGACTAGCGAGCTTGGTATAAAAAAGCACAAGGTGTAATTCGATTCGCGAAACAGCAGAGAAAAGTAGATAGCCGATTGGCGAATCGTAACTTTTGCGAGCAATTTTCTGCGCGCGTTCGCAGCAATAAATCATTTTGCGTAACATTTTCGGATCTTGCGCGGTCAAGAAAGAGGGTCGCTAGGTATTATATAATAATCGCACGTAAATAATGGTTGCAGCTGCCTACCGCCAATATAAAATTTTTTGTGAATATTATATTGGATATTTTAGAACAGACTCTTTCTTTCACAATATCTATGTAATATGAGCAAATAATAAATTTTAAAATAATTCAACCTGTTTCCGACACGTAAATTTATCTTTAAATATTTAAGAAAGTTCGATTATAATTCCCCGTATGGGACCGTGGTAGAATAGTCCCATGGTATGTTCTGCCTGTCGTAAGAGGCGAAAAGAACAAGTGATAGGGCAGCAGCTAAGTCACTATCAGGTCGAGGCTGGAGAGGTCTGATACTGAACACTAGATTATAATGGCATTAATAACGTTTCGATAATTTAGTTTCGACAAATAAATATATAAAAGTGCAGAAAAATTTATTGCAAGTAAAAGTTAGTAAAAAAAATTAGTTTTAAGCACTTATTTATATACATTGACTACGTGATATAATATAAAAAATGCAGATATAACAATTAGGTTTATAGAATGAACGATATTGTTTACGCACTCGTGATTATCCAAATATTCAGTTTTACAAATTAAGTTTTGCAGGAGAATAAATTTTCACGCTTTTATTTTTGATTTAAAACCGGACTATTAAGAACAATTTGCTCTTGGAATGACCGGCTTTTATTTTGCGACGTTTATTGCGATTGGAAAATAATAGAAAAGTATTGCTAAAACGACAAATTTGCCGATAGTCATGCGAGCAAATATTTTCGGCTCGTACATGCCGCGCGGTAGTAATTGAAGCTTAATAGTCTTGTTAATAGTGCCAAATTGTTGCATAACCGCATGAAACGATTACAAGAATCATAAAAATTCAGTCATTTTGGAGATTTTTATTAATTATGAGAAATTTATTACAGATTTTTCGTTCAAGCTCAATTTTTAAATAATCTTTAAAACAAGAATTAGAGACATTTAAATATAAATCTGCAATATAATATTAATTAAAGTTTTGAACACAAGTACACATACAAATATATATACACACACTGATGGTTTTTATTTTTAAAACTTTACTTAATATGATACACAAAGTATACATTATTATATTATATACATTATTGTAATTATAGCCATTTCCAGTAATTTTGTAAAGAATTTAATATATAATATATTACTTAATAATTTTATTTCGTATTATTTAGAGACTTACAAATAAAAATTTTCTCAAGAGAGAGGTGGTAGTGAAGCTTTTAGGTATCTCAGATCAGAGCGCTGTCATCAATCAATAATGAAATCGTCAATTAAATAGTCGATTGACAGTCAAGATATTATCTTTAAGTAATTTTTCCGTAAGCAAACTCGTAGTAACGAAGTATCTACTATCGCAACAGTTTGTTCAGATTACAATTAACAAATGTATAGGCGCGCACACGCGTGCGCAGGCGTGTATACGTGTGCGGAATTGGCAATCGGTACGCAGCCTATAGGCCACACCGGTATTTCCCGACCGATTGAAATACGGGCCCCCGGTTTCGACATGTATAGCAGTGTCGGCCATTCGGCCGCTTCCAACGGCAAACCTATCGATTATCCGGTCGCGCGTTTCTATCACACTCCGTCCATTTGCAAACTGATTCATTATAATTGTAGCGTCAAAGTGGCCCACGTCCGCTGATGTATACGCGATTTCACGCGCGGCGTGCCGCGCGGGGGCTTGTCGTCGGGCTTGTCGTCGCGCAGTACGTTTACGAGTTTATTTTACGAAATAATCCGGCCAAACCATCGCGCGATAAATCGTTCCTCGAGTTTTATCTCGTAATTGAATTCCCCGGCGTGGCGGGAGTTAACGTTAACGCTCGCGCGTTACGCGGAACGACAGGTTGCGAAGGGCCGATGCTGTAACGGTGCTGTAACCGAGCCCTCGCTGACACCCGCGCGGAAATTGACCGTGCCCGTTATCTATACACGTTGTCCAAAGGCCGCATCACTTTGATATTCTTTATCATATTTGACGCGGGCAGTTTATAGTGTAAACAGCACATTATACATTCATAAATGTACTTCATCGGCGGATCTTGTTTAATAATCGTTTATTTTAGATCTCACTATTGATCACATATTATTCTAACATAAACATCACCTTTATTATTGCTATCTATACGATTGAAGTACTTAACGTTTACAATGTATTATTCAGGAATGCTTCGTGCAAACAAGCACAAATGTACTAAATAAATGTAGGATTTAAATCGCTATTTACCTTGGTACTGTTGCGAGAGAACTTCCCGTTAAATCTACTTATAACTTTTATGAATGACTACACTGGATGCCCCGCAACCAGACAGTTCTGATAGCACATTCTGGAGATTGGAGTCAAAAATCCTGAAACAAAAATGTCGAGTCCCGCGTTATAAACGATCGAAGTTGGCCTAAAGTTTGCAGTAACATTATTAAACGCGTAATCTAAGAAGTAATTTTAAGGATGGGTCGAAGAAACTTCGCGTTGTCGACTGTTTTTCTAACCGCTCCCGGAGGTAGCGAAGAACTAAATCTCGCGCGTTAATAAGCTTTATTTTTACGGAGCGGCTCGGGGCCGCGAGTTGAACTTTCCGCGGGGTTTTTCTCTATTTAATTTAGAACGCGTCAGGTGGTTAGCAGTACAACGTTCGCAAAGTAGCTAAGTGGTTCAATTGCGGAGCGGCACGAAACGCGCGGGTTCGGCCACGGTCTACTGCCGAGCTCGTGGAAAGACTTTCGCGTGGACCGAGTGTGCCAAAGTGCCAAGCGGAAGTGACAAATTTTCGGTGTAGAGAGAATTACAAGAGAGAGGGGGGGGGGAGGAAAGAGAGAGAAAGAAAAAAATACCTCTATATTTCCCCGTCGTTGGCGAGTAATGTCACCGAAATGAATAACGTGAAAATCGAACGCTCGCGCAAGAATATCGCGAACCTGCATCGAATCGAACGGATTCGACTGAGCATACTGGTTTAATCTTCCGATTCGCCTGGAGTACTGTCTGCTTGGAAGGAAAAGCCGGAGATTGACGAACGTGACTTTTTACCTCTTACCATGCTCATGTGAATCGGGTTTCGCGAGCGCGTGCGTGCACACGCATACATAAGATGGGGATGGAGTTACATGAAGTTACATTTTCTCGTGATAACAGAATTCTTCGACATATTTCCATCAGTATAATAAAATACATACTGCGAAAGATGTTTAATGAATATTTCAATCTTCGTAAAAATATCAGATACGTAAAAATATCGATACGCTGTATCGATTTGTTCTATCAGCTGAGACACTTTGTGTTTTTAAAAAAAGTTGAACTATTTTTAGCGAGCATTTTCTATAAGGTTTTGCATGACGTTATTAATTAGCACGGTAAAGTACATGTTACGGAAAAGTTAATGAAACAACATTAAAATTCTAAGAATAACAAATAGATATTTTACTTTTCAAACATTGTTTTTCTGTAAATATGTCTCGTCGACATTTATTTGTTTTAGCCCTTATTGCCGTCCATAGATATGGAAAACGTAAAGAATGTTGCGGAATAAACAATTTTCAGTTGTAAAGTCTGCATTAAAAGGATTCGTCGATACGTCACAAACGGAACATAACTGTCCACCATAATTCGAATGAACAGTTAGACTTTGTGAATAATCCGTGAATATCAGCGAGGCGACCGCGATATCGAGGTTCAAGAGAAAAAGAGAGAAAGGTGAAACGCGAAATGAAACGGAGGCTGTGTTTAAGAGCGAACTAAATCAATAGCCCAGTCTACTGTGACCCGTAAGACCAAATGTGGGTCATACCGTTATCCAGTTCTCACTCTTTCGTCCTGCCGTCCCGACCGCGCGTTCGACTGTCACCCTCCTTCTTTCTCTCTTCACACTATTTACTCCCTTCGCGCTTCTTATTTCCGCTCTCTTCACCTCTCGCTCTGACACAATACGCACATGTGCACATGGCACGCGCGTCTTCTCGCTTTATCTTTCGCGCTCGCCTCGCACATTCCGCGTATGTCACTGCACAATCTCACTCTCGTGCGCGCTGACACACACACACAGTTTATACATTCCTCATAAATACATTTCGAGAACATTTTGCAGCAAGCCTTATCGTTCGCGGCTGATACATAGTACATGCTTGCAGAATTACGTATTTGGCTTTTTGACAGCACGTTAACGGTACGGCCTCATCGATATATTGTCTCTCTTTTCTCCGGGATTATAATATTAACTCAAGAAGATATTTAATTCAAAGAATGTATGGTCAATTTCAAACAGGTCAACTTTTGTATGAAAATTTTTCTTGTAAAACGTATACATGCTGCGAAAACTCCTTTGTGTAATGGCCTTCCGAGGAGATGACTTCCCAGTCGCGTCTCGCGTGTAAACGCTTTGTTACACAACGTGCATTCTTTGGAGAACGTACGTTGTATGCGCGCGCTCGTCGTTATGGCATTTTGGATGCTTTAAAATTATAAATGGCTTCTCTTTATAGATTATGGAGTAAAATTCAAGAGAACAGAAATAATTTGTAAACAAAACTAACTTATAAATATTCTAAAGATGAAATTAACTCCCGCCAAGAACGTAAGCACTGGCGCTATGTGTCTATCATCATAAAATAATAAAGGTGTATCTTTAACAAGATCGTTGCTAGGTAGATAGCAAAGTAATGCCCATCGTTAACATTAATGAATGTTTTTTTTCTTAACGTTCCTCAATTTTTATCCTAATATCAGCGGCGATGGAGGAGCGGCATTTTCCACGTCGTCGTGACGATCATGACGCTACCTCCGAAAAAGAGATAAAGCGACGTGCCCAAAGATAAATCGCCTCTTCGTAATCTTTCTGAAAAGATAAAAAGCGCATGGTAAGAATTTATGAGAAAAATTATCATAGACAATGAAAGAAATACCAGGGAAATGACGCACACCAACATCCACCGTTTCAAACGTAATGATCTATACGTAGATGTTACGTTATCCGGCTTAGTGATATGAGGATATGTTTTTTAAATATTTCTCTTTCCATCCAATCATATCAATTGCAATTACAAATCTGTACAAAAGCCCGTATAAAAGACACAATCGCTCTCATTATAACTGCGACAAGATAATCTCGGATAACTCGATTAGTCTCGAATTTGCATACACGATGGAATCTTAATATGAACCCGCGGGTTGATTACAAATAATATCTGCATTATAAAGTTATGCAATAGAACTATGATTATCAATGGTGCTTATGTGTTAAATTACACTCTGTAAAAATAGGAACTTTATATAATTATATAATATTTCTACAATTTTTCTTTCGGAGTCACAAAAAAAATAACTGAAGACAGAAGAGAATAAAAAAGAGAATGATGTAATAGAAATATAACAGAAAAATAAGGAAACAAGTAATATAAATTTAACTTTTCAGTGGATTTGGAGAGAGAGAATATAAATTACCTTCGAATATTGTAGTATTATTTAATGTCAGCATATATTACTTAAGCGTTTTTCGCTATTTTTGAAATTTACAATAATCGCGAATATGACAAGACGTTTATTATCAGCCTATAATAAACAAGAAATTATTATGTACATCCAAGTTTAACAGATCACATATTAATTGTTGTTTAATTACAAGCAAGCGAAGAAATACGCGGTTATACATCTGTTTTTCAATATTTTCCGGACGCTATCCTACAAGCGAAGAAAAAGTGTTCCGTGTATTCAAACGTGCATTAAATTGCGCAACACTCGGGCGATTTTTGTCAATGAAAAAACTTTTGCGCGCTATTATGCATATCGCAGCGTAGGAATCGGCACTTGACGATCTACTCGATACTCTTCGATGATGCTCCACGATGTTGCATGATACTCGACGTGACTATCTCGTAGGATTATGTACTGTAGGGCTTCGTGATGAGTATGTAGACTCATTTATGCTCATGACAATGAAACATAACGTTTACGATCCTTATAAGAAGGCAGGCAAGGATTAAGTAAAGTAAAAAATAAAAATCACAAATATAATTTTCTCTGAGACATATTAATCGTTTGTTTATTCTCAACTCTTTCAACTATCTTTTCTTTATTTCTTTACTATATAATGATAAAAATTTAGACACCTCAAAGCTTCTTTTTGGGCTAGAATATCATTCATTTACTGTTTTGCTATTAAAAGCGAAATATCTGAAATGTAAAAATCTAAAAGTGTCACTTTGCAAATTAGATAAGGTTTTCTTTTGCATCTAGTTTTAAAAAACTTCCCCAGGTATTTTATATTTTTAGAAATAGATTTGCGGCATATGATTTGATTATCGCCGATATACTTTACATTATAAATGTCTTGTATTGTGTTCGTCATTCGTTTTAGATAGAACAACGACGTGATACAATTTAATGGTAAAGTATTTTGCTATTACACAGTTTTCTATTTACTTAAAATCTATACGCGCGTGTTTGAACTCTTATATATCTGTTTATAAAGTACTCCCCTCCTTTAGATAGTATCTTCAAATTTTCAATTACAAACGATTTCTCTGAGTAATTTCGTATTCAATCACCTTTAAGCTGGAATAAGCAAACTTCCGATGTTAAGACTTCTTTCTCCCCTCATGGATCTACTATACGCACACGGAGGTAAGGGATCAGTTCTTTGTGAGCTGAACGAACCACATCAACCTGAACCACTTCGATGATACACGAGGGTCTCATCGAGCTCCACCACTTCGTCGCGCAAATCCGATAGATAGGCGCGTAAGCGGCCCTCGATAAAAGGGAAAGGGAGAAGAAGGGCCAGAAAGACACTTCGAGGATAACAAAAGGGGTCTACGTAGACAGAGGACAACCCGAGGATGTGAAAGGGACGTGATACTGCACGGTGCTGAATATGCGACGTCACGTTTTGTGTTTGGAGTGACGCGAACGGCGCCAAATCCTCCAAGGAGGGACCGTCAGACGCTCATCGCGCCTGACTGCCGAAGCATTCGTTGGCTGCTTGGTATCATCCTGGCACCTACTTAACTCTCAGCCGACTCCCGCGGGATTGCACGTTGCACGTTGCATCGTGTACATAAAACGAGAGTAAACGAGTTCGAGCGCGACGCGTATGTGCATGATGGACAAACTCGGGACATTCTTCGTATAATGCACTTTATTTATCAAACATAAACATTCATCTACTTTGTTGAAGTACAGTTTAAAATTAATAAAACAAAGTAAATAACTGTCGGATATGGCACGGATAACATCTTGTTAGCTCCGGGATATGAAGCTGCGCATGTATGACACATAGAACCAGAAATATTTCTGTTAAAGAGTAACGAAACAAATATTATTAATAATATTTTTGAATAATATTTTGATATTATTTGTGAATAATACTGTTGTGATATTATTGTTTGTTCTGTTTCCTTTCAGAGATAAATCGTTATTAAAAATAAAATAAATTAAAAAATTTGGAAATATGTATTTTTACATATTTTCCTCAATTTTTCAAAAACTTTTAATTAAATTTTTTAATTAAAAGATTAATGAAATTAATTATTCAATTATTTATTCAAAGTTTTACGCATTGTACAATTTTACATATCTACTTCTACTTCGTAAAAGATTCTGCATTACTGTGTTCTGTATCGGAAAATATTATATCAGATTGTGTTTTTTATAATCATGCAATTATTGTTTTATAGAATTATTGATCGTCTTTAGAATAATTGATCCACGTTTTTTTCCACGCTTTCCGTATTCGTTATTTACGTGCTCGTTAATTGCATATACAAATTATGCATACAAATGGATTGTTAAAAAGAAAAGTTGTTACAAATATTCATTTTATTTGACTGGCAATACGTTGTGGGAAACGCTGTTCAACTTGTTCTTCGCCCATCGTACGTATTTCTTTTGGGATAGCCTTGCATGTGGGAGCACAGTCGGCCACAGCAGTAATCCTTTTGAGATTTTTAGGATTTGTTGGAGTTATGCCAGACCAGAGGTGAAAATGTGGAAAAGTATAGTTCGAGACCGTGTTACAAAATATTACGCCATTGTAGCTCCTTGTATAGCACTAAATCATTTATTATTAAAAATAGATAGAAATAAATATGGATATATAGAACCCTACAATTCTTTCAAAATTTGTAGGAACCGTTATTTTGATTTACTTTCAGGGATAATAATTATATATTTTCAATACAATTAAATTTTTCGTATTTATATAAGATATATAACATCCGGTATTTATTCACAGCTACAGTAACAAAGACGGTTTCTTTTATAACAATCCGTAAAATATCAGTCATTTGTCCGTTTATCTGCGTATAAGACTGCATGTATTACATTATCGAGACAGCTCAGCCAAATATAATTTACGTTAAACGCAGTAGTGACCGAATGTAAGCTCATAACGTTATTAGTCGTTAGACTATTTGCAATAAAGGTAAATACAGTCGGTCATTCCTAGAAGACCATGTTCTCGAATACGCCAGCCAGTATTTCCTCTCTTCTATATCGAACTAAGTTCGACTTTGAGCATCATCCAATTGCTTGTGTGTGCGGAACGCGTTTGTGACATGATGAAGTCTCTGTCGTATTTTGTGCTTGAACTGTTTCGATCACCGCCAAGAAGCCACGGGATGGCAATTAGCAACTTGTTGAAATTAAAGTATCATCGATGAAAGCGTCTCGAGGATGTCGAGGCACTCGCAAAATGCGTCTTGAGCTAATTACCTGATTTTCTGATCTTGAATCGAGCACAAGCATTTGATAAGTTGCACATATGTACACTTTTAAAACAACGTGTCACATATATTGCTTCAAATGTTGGTTTAAAATAATATATCGTATAATTAGTTGAGAAAAGGTTTCTCTTGATTTCTTTCTCTAAAAATATTTGTTTTAGTTTATGGATCTTATAAGTAACAGTCTTTGAGTTTCTTTGTGGATTTACAATATCTTATTTTAATTCTGAAAGCAATCAATTTATAAAAGGAAAGTTTGTTTTATTGTTAATTCTATTTTTACGATGTTATATATTTTTTAGATGATGGAATTATTGAGTCTCTCAGCGCAGCACAACCAATCAATTCTATGAAATAAAAAGTAGAGAACATTGATAAAGTTATAAACTAATTATTTACTTTGGTATTAAAATTAAAAAATGTATAACAAAGGAATTGATTAGAGTTTAGCTTCTAAGACACTCAATTTCAAAATTGTTTAACTATTAATTCAATAATTGCTTATTTCTATTGTATAAAAATAAAATATTTTGTAATAGGAAAATTTTACTAAAACCAAAGCATGCATTAATAATAAAAATAAACGTGCAGTAAAGGATAGATAAAGAAAATCTCTTCTTAGTCGCGAAAATATTTTATTTCGCGATTCGTGCTCTTTGTCCAATAAATAATTCAATTTTTAAAACCAATTTTTACGAAAAAGCGGAAGAGAGTAAAAGGGAGAGGAGAACAGTGGAAGAGAGAGAAAAAAGAGGGGAAAGCTGTTTTGAAAAGATGCGCAGCCAGTGCAACTGATAATTGACTACCCGCCAATATTCCTGCAGAACGTCGCGTTTCACGCTTTACGTTCGCGCGACATATCGAACGTGCGCACGTCGGCGTTTTTATAAAAATTCATTACAGATAGACGACCGATACGTCGATACGCAAACATGCCGCGAAAATCGCTCTGTTGCACCTCGATGACGCACCTCCGCTCGCGAATTACGCGCGCGCGAGCAAAAAAAAAAGTCAAAAGGCAGACGGGCGAAATGCGGAAAGGGGACCGAGACCGAGAGATATTCGTTCCGCCGAGGCTTGGAAATTGGCCAACTTGCAGCGCAGACTAGATAGCGGAGCCACTCCTCACCTGAGTGGCAATTGAATTTTTATATCTGTCGAACGAGAAGCGAACGGCGCGGTGAAGGAAGAAAAAATGTCGAACGGCAAGTCAAGTTTACGCGAGGCGGAAGACGCCGCGCTGGCGAGGAACATCATTCGTCTGGCGCGTCTGTATCTACTGTCAGCAATCTTCGTTCGTCATGACGTTGCACATTCCCGCATACCATCGCACGTTTTACCTACTTTTGCGCACGCATTGTATATTATTATCCAATTTTAATAACGTAATATTACTTTGGTTTGTGTATAAAATCAAAATTTATTCAAGTCTCTAAATTTTGTCGGAAATTTTGTTGTTATAAATCGTCATAGAGCTGGTATTTGATTAGAAGTGCAAATTAGTTTCAACGAGGGCAATAACGCAGATATTAATCATACGTTACATATTTCTATTTCCCGCAAATTATCTGTTTTCATCGTGAATTACACACCATTTTAATACGTTCCTTCTGTGGGCAGTATACATACATAATTTCTCTCTCTCTCTCATACACATTAAATTGCACACATAGAAATTGGTTACCAAATTTTCGTAATATCCCAGCGCACCGTATCGAGAAACTATTGAATTCCGGTGAAGGCCCCCATTGAATGCCGACGGAATTTTTCGGTAGCGGTCCTGCCAGCCCGATCCTCACAACTCATCGATATCCGTCCTCTATCTTGCTTAGAATATTTTTCCTTGGCGTTTGCATCCCAGTCGCACGTTATTGCTTCCACGGTATTCATTGTTGTAGAAATATTTGATGTGATGAAAAATATCGAGCGGATTCTTGCGGTATGCAAAATTCAAAATCCATCCATCGATTTGGTATTAAATTCGGAAAGTGTAAATGTTCGAGAAACGTGCTATCGATTTTAAGTCATGACGTTGTTAATCCGCTTATATCATTAATCATTAAATTTTAATAGCACTTACACAAATTTAATGTTAAATGTTAACGTTAAATTTTATAAATTAAATATATGGTAGATAAATTAAATACGATACAATATTAAAAACTTACACTGTTAAATTCATAGGGTTAAATTAAACTCAATTTTGAGTAATTTTTAACTATTCCATAGGTCGCCACTGCTCCTACTCAATATGTAGTTAATTTAACTAAAACAATGTTAATTTGACTAAACCAATGGAGTTAAAATAATCCTATTTTGTTTCAAACTAATAAATTTTGACGCACATGATAGTTAAAAATAACAAAATAAATCTAACTCATGGTATTGGTTTAAATTTCATCCTCTAACCTTTAACAGTGTATATGTTCAAAAAATGTTCGGGACCTGAAAATGACACAATAATTAAAATAGGTCATAGAATAAAAGTCCTTGTTAGAATCATTATATGTATGATATTCTCGTTTATAGTTTATATAAAAAGTCGTTTCGTAATGTTTGATTGTTGTATGATGTACACTTGCTCTTATTTCAAAATTCCTCGTTAGCACGAATGACATCATTCGCAATTTCTCCTCGATTTCAAGCTTCTTGCGCGCAAAGCTTACGCTACGTTTTACGTACGCGTGTTTACGGAGGGCCTTGCCGAGACGACTAGGGGAGGTGTGACGGCGTATAACTCTTGTTTAGCGCGCAAACTAAATAAATTAGAAACTTGCTGTCGCGCGCGCGCCCGTTTGCCAGATGCCGCGAGACGCGAACACGTCCCGACGATCCGCGCGTATACCATGTGACTGCTCATCCCCGAGTCAATTACTTCCTAGTGTAGCCGATGGCACCGCCGGCACTCTCTGGCACCGTCGATTTCATCTGCTCGTAAATGAACCTTGTCGTGTATCCTACTAGAAACCGCCGACTGGTTAGGAGGCATGCCTGGCGTGTTTATCGCCACCGTATGCGTGTCCGTCATTTTCATCAAGAATACGTCGCGAATTTAGCACTTGCTGTAGATTTATAGCACGTTTAACACACATTAGTCTGAAACATAATTTTCTTTTGTCACGTCATTCATGAACAACTTTAAATAATTTTCTCCTAAAGTAAAGAAAATGTAAAATATTAAGTAATATAATACATAATATTAATCTTTTCGTATAAAGTATCGTCTTATAAAGAATTTTATTTATTCTACTTTTTATTTGTTTTTATTCTAGTTTTAATCTTCCAGAGAATAATGCTGTGTTTATTACACATTTGGAATTTTAATTAGTGAAACATTCTCTGTGAAGACGTCTGTATAAGAAATTATTATTAAGACTTCCTCGATCTTATTAACAGAATAACTTTATCTTCATCATGATAAAAAGAAGATTGTATAAGTCCATCCGTTAAGTCTACAGAAGTAACGCGTATCCATTAACTTGTAGATATTGAAAAAAGTCAACACGCTAATGCATTTTCTAAAATGTCGTTACGTAATGACTTTCTATCACGCATCTATTCATAATCTTTCAGACTTTCGTTATAAGCTTATCGATAGGATTCGATTTCTTTCGGCTTCCTTATTAAAAGAAGAATACGTTCCACGCGAAGGGGAGTCGCTAATATCACACAAATTGTCTGCCGAACGTGCAATTGGGTCCATGCTTTCAGACATTCTTACGACTCGCTCTCGCGCGGCGCGCCCTCAAGAAGGAAACAATTCGGACACGTATCTCGTGTCTCGGCACCCAAAAATCACAATTTCATTTGCGCTCGCGGCCATAACGCTGGCTGTAAGACCGGTTTCTCAATCCCTGTAAGTGAAACGAAAATCCATGGGAGTCGTGAAACTGCGGGCTAGGTAGGTCGACGCGCACGACGATATCTCGTCGACAAGCTTGATCGGATATCGCGAATCCCTTTGCGAATATCGACCCGGTCGCGTACACGGAGCGCAACGGCGCGGCGCGGCGATGCAACAAGGAAATACACCGAGTTGAACGCTACACCGCACTCATCTGCATCTCGTAACTTCGAAGAGAAAACTCTGATAAAAAAAAGCTTTGTTATAGGCATCCACCCTATTTTTCATAAGAAGACCGCTTATGCAAATGCAATAATCGATATCGGAGTGTAAAACGTGAAAAGTTTACGGGCATCGGAAAATGTAAAAGGGATTGATTCCGATGCGAAAATCTGGAATTACAATTTTTCAAGAAATATGCAGTAGGGTGAGCTTAAAAAGATTATCATGATAATGATGACGAGTAGAATTGCAAATAGATTTTCTGGGATGTGTAGTAGATTTCCTGTAATTTCTTTGAAATTTCTGAAAATTTTTGAAGAAATCTAAAACTTTCGGAGATTGTCCGCGTAAATCTGAAATATATATAATGTATGTATACATAATAACTTTAGAAAGCTAATCTAATTAGTGTCAAAAAGAGAAAAATGCAAGATTATATAATTTATTTACGAACTGTTTTATTTCATATAAGAATAATTATTACTATACAGTAGTACAGTGTACCTAATATATGTTCTCGTTTAATAATTAAAATACTGTTTAATAATTAAAAACAAATGTTTAATTTCCGAATCAGTTCCTCTCATCCTCCCGATATCGCTTAACATTACTTTCGCGTGCGCAAAATACTTGAAAACATAAAATAGAAAACAGCGTGACGGAGCATGACGGTGTATCTCGCGTGTTAAATGAAGTAATTTAAATTTTCATTTATTGCACGGTGGCTGCTCGCAGAGAGGCTCCAGCTAATACAACGTGTCCCTTTGCGAATATAAATCGATACAATCGACGGGTCGGCGATGCATGGCAAGGAATCCTATCGGAACGGCCCTCGCGTATGAAGTCGGCGCCTCGAAGTACGTGCTCGAATGCATCTACGTGTGTTTGTATGCGTAGGGAGGATGCGTCGAAGTTTATAATCCGTCAGCGCACCCCGTATCTGATACATAGGATTCGATCATTAGACGACATCCACATCGTCAGTGTGGCCTACGGTAGACACGTCGGGTCACCGGAGGATACAAATTGGCTCGTATCGCATTGGGAATTGAGGTCCCGTCGACATAACGAAGCCAATTCAACGAACCGGAAACGCGTGTGCGTGGTGGAGGGGTCTGATAGACGAAGAGAGGCGCATTGTTAGAGCGAATGGTATAAGACTAATGACATAAACGACGAACAAAACAAGGCATATCTGTAGCTAACAAGCAAGTGTGATTCGTGATTTACTACGTAACTGAAATTGCGCGATAATTTGCAATTTATATACTATGACGAGATGGAAAAAGTTTTGACCGCGTAAAAAAACTGGTCTTATAGTAAATGGCTCGTTGTAGCTTCAATTTCCTCGTCCTTATTTATTAATCCGGGAAAAAATGCCATTTGTCATCGACAAGACAGTCTTAATTATCCTCGTAATGAATATCTGTCTCTAATACTTTGCGAATTTATGTATAATTATACGATATATGCGCTTCTAGCTTTCGATTGCAGGATTAATAATATATCGGTAAATTTTAAATCGTGGAACATATTGCATTAATTTCTGTTGTAACGTAATATGAAAAGCTTTTGCAATTTAATCTCTTGTGGGTCAATGGATAACGTTCGACATCGAGTTTCATGGTATTGGAAGAGTAATATCGAAACAAATTTTACTCACGCACACAAAATTGAATGCCACGTGTAGCAAGCAATAGTATTGTACATTTATTTGTAAAATAGTACAAGTGTGACATGACGTTATTGTGCGAGTAACTCTCGCCTGGATCGTATAACCGATATTGTTATATAGAGAAGAAATTTGGGGATTGAAAATTACAGGTAAAATTAATCTACGTTGTAATATCAATAACAAATTTTAAAAGTGTTCAAGTCTAATTAAAACAAAATAAACGTTTATTTATGTATAATCGTTATTCTAATATGCATGATGTTATTCCCTCGCATGGGACCGGGGTAGAATAGTCCCATCGTATGTTCTGCCTGTCGTAAGAGGCGATTAAAAGAACAAGGCAGCATGCTATGACATAGGGCAGTAGCTATCAGGTTGATGTTATTATTACAAGAAAAATTACAATAAAATTATTACAACAAAAATAATGTTAAAACTTCACATACTTATACATTTATAATAATTACTATTTTCACGTATCGTGAAGAACAATTAAATTATTAGTATAACCAACTCAGATTTAATTACAAAGTTATCAAAGTTCTTGGTTGATATATCTGCAGGTAAAAAAAGATACGTGATAAAAAAAAGATCAAATTAAATCCTTTATTTGATAATGTAAAAATAAATTCTGTTTAAAATACGTCGAGAGCTTAAAACGGTTTTAAGCCGTTCGACCCATTGTTTAAATTGCCACACACAATCCCAAGTAGGTAGGTATGTAATTAATATTACAACAAACGTGGAAAATCTCCGTAGTTTTTTCTCCTGAATCTGGGGAAGTAATCGTAGAATCTAAGCCGCTCTGTGCAATCGCGCTAGCAGATTGCGAATAAAAGCGTCAGGAAAAGAGGGACGACGGAGCTTGCATCGCTGTCCGCTTTCCATCTCAGCGAGCATGGCAGAGCGTGCAGTCGTAACAGTTTCGCAAAATTTCGCCTCGCGGACCACCCGTGGAACTGGGCTAATCTCATTCACGATTCGTCCGGCATTTATGGAGCCTCCCCCGCTTTTCGTAAACTGCGCTAGTCGCGACCGTTTATTAGCATCGCTCTATGCCCGGTGCTCAGCGACGAATTTACCTTTAGTCCGGGGACGCTCGCATTGGGAAACGTATCTGCGCTTTGTCGCGCAGTTCCTCGGATCTGCTGATTAATTGTCAATGGGAACTTTCGAAAGTGGAACAAACCGCGCGGAGATACGATGGAAGACGCCGCAGACCTGGAAATCTCTCGGGCGAGGTAATTAGTATCGTCGGATTAGTGAATTTAAATCGCAGGTCGCGCTGATACCGGATTTGGAGCATATATCGAGTCCGGGATATACATATACGTATATAATACGGAATATATACAGGGTTTACACATATATATAGGATAGTTCACAACTGCCGTATGATACTTTAATAACGTATTTTAGATATTAATTGGAATCGAAAATTATATTATATAAACACACGTAATCACAGTAATTTTCAAATTACATGCAAGTGATTGTTCAGTTGACCGCGAGGTTGTTGAGCAAGTTTCAAAATATTCGGCGTACGTTTATTTTATGAACAAAATATTGGCATTTGTTTTAAAATACAATATTTCGTAGCGACAATGAATTGGCTGGCGCTCGTTCTTCGGCGCTTGTATACACAACGTCACTGGCTAGTCAGTTTTTCGTCGAGACTTGAACAGACAAGTATATGTATAGTGCTCTGTGTATCGTAGTGTTATTACTTTTTAGAACACGATCATTTTCGGTGAATTATGGAATGTCAGCTCACGCGATTCATTCTTATACGATCGTAAGCGTGTTGAGGTGACAGCTATCTGTGTCGAAACGATATTTCGACGATTTATTCATCGAAATATCGCGAGATGAAAGTTATAAATTATTGCCTCGTGTTATTTAAAAGCAATAATTATTCCTTTAATGAAACGTGCATTTAGATATAACCCTTATCGCTCTTTGAATTCTTTGCCGATATAAATGTAATTTGCTCACTATTCTCGAATTGATGTCGCAAAATAATATATAACTTGCTAGAACGAGTGATTTAAGCACTGGAAAATTATGATATCAATTGTTCTATTAATAATACCTCGTGTACTTTGCAGAATTTATTCATTTGAAAGTTGAAACGTGCAATATTGAATACTGATTCCACATTTTTGGACAGTTTATTTTAATTAATCTTAGCTTGATTTTATTAATCACCTCGGCACGAAGCGGGTAGATTTTATATCAAGTGGCATCGCTGCTCGTGTTTAATCAGTAGTAGTGACTAATTTAGATATTTTAATATTTCAATCGCGGCGTAACATAAATTCGGTATTTGCATATCAATGATTTAAAACTCTTCGCCGTTCACTCTTGAATTTTTTTGCATTTTTTAAGAGATTGAAAAAAATTTAAATAAATTTTTCTTATACACTGAGAACAAAAAGCTGTTGCTTCAATTAAAGTGCTATCACGGGGTGCCAAAAACATAAGTAGTTTATTCAATTGTATTATTATTAGACCCAATATCTGGATTATTAAACGAATAATTAAATTATTGGTTTTTTTCTCGGTGTATTAAAATGTATAGACAATTATTAGTTATTTTTTATTTTTGTTGTAATATTTATTTTTATATTTTCATATATGTTTTATATACCTTTTAATATCCTCTTTTTATTTCTTAACTGAGAAGCCATTTATATTTCTTTTTACTCAACAATCTTTCTGTGAGATCGAACGGAATATAGATTGAGTTTATTATAAGTGTACGCGCGCGGACATTTCAACACGCAATAAAATCGCGATCAAAAATGTAATTTGACGTCCTCACGAAAAATTACGCAAGAAAGACGACCCGACTCGAGCTCTCAGAAACGAAGTGATAATTTAATCCGATCCTTTTTATGTCGAAAGTTTTACTAACTTCTGGCGCAGACGACTGAACGAAAACCAGGTTACACTCACCGGTCGCGGCCCGCGTCGCCGATCGGCACAATGTAGCACAGTGGATCATAATCTGGCGTTCTACCAAACTTCGGGATTCTGTTAGCCGGCTCGCACCACTGTCGTGGTGCAAAAAAAAAAAATACTGTCCTCGAACATACAAGAGAGAATCCCTGCTCGTCGTGTCTGCTGCTATTCAGCGAAACTTCGTGGACGCGCTAAAGCTCGACACTTTTTTTTCCTCGCCCTCGATTTCTTTCCCTATGCGAATCTGTGGAATCCTTTCGAACAAACAAGCAGCGAGCAAGTTTGAGTTTCCGATAGATAGACTAAAGTGAGATTGACTTCCGTAATAAACATTTATTTTCTGTGATACAATTACGACGTTTTTCACTCGACTTTAGAATTTCCGCAGGGAGGATTGATCCGCACAATCCTTTGGGCCTAACGAACCCACGGACTCGAGTTCAACACTGCGGACACACACACACAGTGACATACACTCATTAACACATATTATCTGTTGTTGGTTATATGGAGTTTGCTTTCTACTCGATGCCAGATAAATTTAAAGAAGAAAAAGAAAACTTTAGAATTCCGGAACGACATGTAATGCAAATTTTGATGATACTCTACTATTGCAGAATCTAATCTGGAGCTATTATTAATTTGTAAAATAGATATTTTTGTTCTATTGATAGTTCGGTAAAAGATCTAATATATTATCGATAATCTATATAGAGATTCTTAAGACATCCGCAATCTCGGGAGAGCAAACTCCATGCCAAAGTACGGATTCGAATTCGTGGCGAGAGGCATGCGCTCCACGGTATGTTCAGAATTATACGGAACAGCTAGTGGGCCGCTGACTACCACAGGGCCTAAACTCTCCATGCAGTCTCATATCCATATTCAAGGATTCACACTGCCAAGAATCCCGGGATTCATGCGCTCAAGAATCCTGGCTGGAGCTCATCCTCGTATACGTCACGTATAAGGTTGCTACGTGCGCTCACGCCAGTCATCTACGCAATATTTTTAGGAACTTCGTTATTCAGGATAAACGCGTGGGTCGCTCGCACATTAACTAAAATATTTAAGAAATTATTACAGCAAGAAATCTTGGTATAGTCGCGCATACTCTGCGTATTTCCCTGTGGAGCTTCCAAGAAGCACTGCCGTTCAAGAGTCACGATAGTTTTTTATTCTGAAATCTCTGTCGTTATCTATACGCGGAGTATATGTATCTTACGAGAACTCGCAAATTCCGCCCGTTATTGTGATTGCACTCGAACGCGTAAATTTGATATCACTTGAATCCAGGTATAAGTCAGGACGAAGGCAAATTTAATTCTCTGTACGAATAACTCGACCGTCTATACGTATATATATATACGTATATATATGTATATTATATGTATGTCTAGTACGGGGACAGTTTCTTCGCAAGGAGAACACGGTAAAATCCGCGTAATCCCAGTAAGGGCTGAAATAGATTACGTACCTACTCCCAAAGGGTCTGGGGGGAACATTGGTTTACGGAAACGGGTTTCCGTTATCGGCATAACGCTGGAGGGTTCGAGCCACAGGGTTATCTTTCTCACGAGCTTACTGGTCCCTCGGCCCATGCTCCACGGCCTCATATCGTACCAAATATATTATATATAACGCGCGCATAAGAAAAGTCATGTAGTCCACGTCAACAAGGATCACGGAGATAAAAAGATTCGGGACTTTCCGATCGATTTTCTCTGATCGCTTTCGATCACCCTCCTCGAGAAAGTCGTCGTGAAGCAATGCGAATATTATTCATTGTTGTAATACGTGAAATTCGAAAAGACAAGAAATGGGAGATATTTTTGCGTTGGAATTAACTTTTACATTGGACATTTAAATCTCAATTTTTTTGCAAAATCGAATTATCAACGTTTATCTTTTATTATAATTCAGTGCAAGAGAAAATTATCACTTCACAATGATAATAAAAGAATTAATACCCCTTTGTCAAATATAAGTTAAAATCAATATATATATGTTTTTAAATTAAATATTATAAATAAATTAGTTTATTTTAATATAATTTAAATTATAGCAATTGAATGATATAAAGCGCTGACGTTTAACAATTGTTGCATAAGTCGCAAAAGGAACAAATAAAGATTTACGGAATTATATTTTCGAATTCTTAATAAGAAAATTATATTAAATTTATTTTTCTTCAAAATATGTAATACATACGCTTTGATGCTTTCATATATCAACATTTGAAGAATATTTTGCGAAGCAATATATTATACATCGAACGGTATAGAAATTTGTGCAATTACGAACATATTAGATGGCCGCAAAAGCATAAACGGGTTTTAAACAGGTAACACGCAAGACCTAAAAGACCTTCCTTTCACGTGAAGCCCTATAATCTGCAGCCTCATACGTCGCAAAGGGCAAAGCTTCATGCAGATATGAGCGCAAGTATGTGATAATTAAATTTTGTGCATGGAAACCACGGGCGCTTTTTACAACTACGTCGCTTTGCGGTCTTATTATTCGTTAATAAAAAATGAAGTTAAAATAACAGCGGAAAGCTCTCGTCTTCACTCGCGCGGCAAAATGTGATATATTAAATACGCTGCTTTTTCAGTATCTGGATCTAAAATTGCACTCGCGTATCAATAATTTTTCTCTTTTAGTTGCAAAAAAAAAAAGATATATAATAAGCGTGCTAGCAAAAAAAGGTTAACATATAAACGTGAATTCCTGAATTTTTTTCTCTCCTGGATTTTATAATAATAGTAGTTCGTTACATCGTGACGAATAAAAAAAAAACCGCGAGAGAGACGAGCACGCGCGACGCGATCAATACGCGAAAAATCATCTGAATAATTCGAAACATTTTCGATAAACCGAAAATTGTCACGCTGATCGATGGCTAGTATTTAACGACCGCATGTCCTACCAAATGCAAAACTTGAAAATATGAGGGCTGCCCAAAGCGCTTCGGTTCGTCAGAATTTCCGGATGGGCCGATAATATTCTGGCAGCGTGCGCAACCAGTATCGCTGCACAAAATTGATAACGTTGGAAGCAGCTCGATACAATTTATGGAATATAGAAATTATGCAGCGATTTAACGCGATATAGCACGCGGGGAATAAGCTCGTGACTGATACGATCGAAATAAAAGCATTCTGAAGTTATATGATTATTAAATTCTTCTAATACTTGTCGCACGTTGTATATATCTATCGCGTACACTTGCTTATATAAAAACAAAATTATCTTTTAATCTCGTGCAAATCCGATTACCATAGGACTGAGAGACATCCTCCAATTTCAATCGAGCCCTGCTTTTATCAAATCCAAAGTTGCAAGTTCTTTCAAAGAAAATCGAACAATATATATGTAGATGAGTACTACTCTCGCGCACGCGAAAGAGAGAGAGAGCGATTCCGTATAAAGACGTATCAGAACATACGAAATAAGCGTTTCGGCATTCGAGATATTCCACGCCACAGCGAAACTCATTTCCCACGGCGCGATGCGTTTAATTCCAGACGTGGGTATACGTTCTTGCCGTCGGCGACGTTCCGCAGCGAGACCGGTAACGCGCGGGCACCCGGGGGCTTGATTTAAAGTCTTGAGTAATATCGGACGGCCTCCAAGGCGGAATTGGACTCCCCGGGTATGCCGGAGTAGATTCCTACGAACCGTCGCGGCACGACGGCACGCCGGCAATGTCTAATCAGTGCCAACTCAATTTCCCGACGCGTCTATTGTCACCCGATTCCAGGCGCGTCTCAACGCCTGGATGTGTATTATAGGTGCACGGGCGTGTAGTGGCCCACGTGTGGTGAGTGGATGGCCCTTTAGGGCACACTTGCTAACTCGCGTAAGGGATGTGCCGAATGGATTCGGCGTAACTACTTGTCCCTGTGGAGAAGTAGCTCTCGCGTCTCGTATTAGCATTCTATTAGAAACTCGCTCCAAGATAGTCAAATTCGAAGAAGTTATCGGAAATTATCGTCAAATTGCAGGCTAATGAGATATTGGGGAACATGTAGAAGATAGTTAAATGAAGTATCATGATATGTAAAACGATATAGCGAATACATATGTATATGTAATCGATGTCAGAATGATTGAAGGAGATACTTTTTGTTTCGTAGGTAAGAAAATTAATGTTTAAAAAATTTTGTTACAATTTTTTGGACGGAAACAGAAATAAATCTATGAAAATTATTAATGATGAAAGAATATCTCAATTATTTCTACGCTAATTATACAACAAAAAGTCAATATTCCATTCTAAAAGAAATACAAATGTCTTCGAAGCGATACAAGTTTAATGGACCTGCTAATCCTTAAAAGTCTAGAGGTATTATCTGAGTTTTTCTGATATTACTCTCAAATATATTACATAGACTAATATACTTTTTATATATAAATCTATTGTAGGACTCGAAGTGCAAAGCGTAAGCGTAAGAGTAAAAAAGTGAAAAAGAAGTAAAGAAAGAAGGCAATATTAGGGCGTAAAGCGTAATTGGCATAAATTTTAATAAATCTGGAAGCACAGAACTAATCCAGTTTATTTCGTTAGCCTTACGTAGGATAACGTTGAGAAGGAAATGTTTGACACAGTTCACGAAGGTAAGATCCAATATCCCTCGCAAGGATATGTCACCAAGAGGATATTTCTTCTCTCGGATTAGATACGTCAGGAATTATTTACGAGTTCGAATGAGAGAAATTCGGGTTAAATGTCATTCCACTGCAAAATTCATGCAAAAAGATGTAAAAGAATCGAAGATCGTGATTATATTAGCTTAAACCTCCGACAGTTTCACTTAGAGAATGAGAGTAACGATTTGTGATAACGTATAAGTAAAAGAAAATATGGGACGAATAAAGGAGCGAGAAAATTTTTGCATGCTCCGATTCGTGAATGTGTTTACTGAAGTTGAAAATGTAAAAACTGTCGCCTGACATAAATGGCAAAGTACCTGGATGGCAACGAATAACATAAATGTATAACGAACGTAAAACATGTACATGGCAAAATACACAGGTATTATAGAACGACAATCATCTAAATGTAGAAAACAATGCAGCGTGTTCTCGTATTTATACGATTTCTGATGCATCAACGACAAAAAAGAGCACGTATTATAAAAAAATATTTTAAATAAAACAACCTTGATTTAATAAGTTTGTTCCAAGAGTATATTTTCAGAATGTTTTGCTCACAATTTGTTCCGTAAATAATGAAATGGATACTGTTTCAACGTAACTCGATGCTAATTATATCGAGTAACGATAATTAAATAGAGTTTCTGGCCATTTCCGGGCAAGTCGTGACTCGAAAGCGAAAGACGACGGTTTTATCGAGGAAGTCACGGCACCGCTGCCGCCGCACTCAGCGCGAGTGCATACATCGCGTGCTTTATGAATCAGAAATAACTTCCGGACGTGGAACCTCCGGCCGATCCGGCGCAAAAACTGTAAATCCGGACTCAATAATCCGATTTACGCGAGTTGTGGGCGAACCGCAACTAGACGCATTTTGACATTACTGTGATTTTAACTCATTACGGCAAATGGCGGGACGCCATTTTCCACAATTTTAGCGTACGATGGAGGCAAGGGAAGGAAGGAAGGGGCAGAGCACGTGCTGTATCGACAGCGACATATGATAAAAATTCAATGGGATCGCGCCGGAACGATTTTCGTTATCTCGCATCTAGAGCGGGATGGATTATCGATCGCTCGCATTCGCTCGCCGGCTGTTATTATATGGATGGAGGTGCTAGTCTCGTATGCGGCGCCCTATCTCATGTACGGGGCGTACGTAATAACGGTAGTAGTATCACGAAGTGAGATATAAAGGTGGCGGCGCGGCGTTACGACATACGCGAAGCATATGGTGAACGTGCCGATGCAGTTTCTCTTTTTGTCGCACATCTCTCTCCTCCCGCCCCTCTGTCCGCTCTGCCGCCCGAAGGCAATATCTATGCGGTTAGTGACTGTGGCAATGCTATTTCTTGTTGTGGTCAATTCATACGAGAGAGAGAATAACGAAGGAACTTTCGAAAAACTCCCCCTTCAATCTGCGCCGTATATCTCTTTTGAAAACGTTGCTTTTTTGAAAACGCATTTCCGTTATCGTCAACGTGTCAAAAAGCGCTCGTAAACCCGTTCCGCCAACAATTTTTATTGACAATAACACATTAATGAGTGTTCTATAATGAGACGATTGCGGGATATAGGATCTCAGCGCGCAAATTACGTTAACGTTGTTATAAGATGTAAATTCGTATAAATCGTAATGATAAATTAATAAGTACGATGTAATTATAAATAGATACGATTTAGCAAACCGCGCAATTGATTAATACATAATTATTTGCTGTAATACGCTGTAAGCTGTTCGAAATTTATCCTACATTGCTCGATATATTTAACAAGAAATTTATTATTTCGCGTTGCCGTAATTATTTACGATTTTAGATTTGAATATGTCAATTTACTAATTTTTTATCCTTATTCGTAATTTATCACAATATATTGCTCCAAGGAAAATCAGTTATCGGTTTTTCTTTTGAAAATGACTATAAATTTGATTAAAAACGCTTTTTCTGTTTAATATTTAAATTTCAAACAAATTAAAAGAAAGATCAATTCTCAACTGTTACAAGGATGCCCAAAGTTATATATCAAAACAATATTATATTTTTATTCTCATTTTTAAATATTTTATTCGTATTAGACTGTATGAGTTTAGCATAATTAATAATTAATACAGAATTATGTAAGTAAATAAAAAAGTCAAGTAAATTCAATAGTCGTACCGGTTATTATTATTCTGAAGACGGTAGATTTTTATCGAATATTCCATTCTTCAGCTTGAAACGACCGTAGTCCTTCCGGTAGAAGCGACACAAGAAATTCGCAGTCGCACAGATCGATATCCTGTCGCTGAAAGGCAAATAGCTCGAAGGGTTATAAAAGACGGGATGAAATATGTATAGAAATTTCCATTCACTTGGCTGGTCCGTAGATGATTACCCGTGAGAAGATGGAAATTTCTGCTGACACCGCGCCGCGGCTCAAAATAAACGGGCGAAATCGAAATCAGTGACGGCTTGTAGGCGGATAGAGAATTAGCTCGATAAATCTATACCGTCTCGTCAAATCTCATTATATCTCGTAATGAGCAGCGCTATTCCATAATGACGTTTATTCAATTTAGCACAATGCGCCTGTAAATTGCATCACGCATTAGCGAAATCAATCGAGTCGCACTGTATTATCACAAATAATCCGCAACAGGTAAATGAGACAATGCGATTCTTTTCTGAAAATCGTATCACATATCTAGGCACAAAGAAAAATTCATCAAATAATTTAAAATAATCACAAATTATATTAGTAGCAATTATAATCTCTCCATCTTTCTACAAAATTTTCATTATAAATTCTGTAAGTAATAATTTATTTATTTTTGACGTTTTGTTAAAAGAATAAATGCAAAATACAAAATTATTTCTTAATGGTATATATATATTCTCTTTAAAAAAAATGCGAGAAAATTTATAATCAGGACTATTATATCTCTTAACGGATATTTATAAGCAAGAATAGCTGTAGCTTTTCTCCGTTTTTAAACTTTTTTTGATACGGCTTTATATATTTTTGTACATATTTTCGCGAGAAGATAAGAAATCATAGAGTGAAATTTAGCATTAACGCGGTACTTACTTCTATAATTAACTCGAGCCATTTACCGACAACCAGTTTCATAATTCGTGGTGAAGGTACCGCGAGCTTACTGCAGATTTGAACGTTTTCTTAAAGACCCCGGCGGTGCGCTCTTCCGTTTCCACCGCAAATCGGATTATGAGAGGATTAAATCTACACCAGGGCCACCTTCGCACCTCAACCGTCTAGCAGTCACGTTCTGCGGGGGGGAGGAGGAGAACGAGCCAGAGGTCGAATTTGGCAATAAAACGACGAGCTCGAAAATTCTGCGCGGATCACATTACGTACTCTATCTCCGGTATTGCGTACGATAGCTCCTATAACGTACTTTATCTCAGTTTATATACGTGTTAAACGGATATCGCACTATGCCATTCATACCGAGCTGCTTTATTGATGAGCAGAATTCGATTACACAGCAGTTTGCACATCTAACTGCAATTGAACATTATCCTTCGCGTTTTCGATGCCGCCATTTAATTGAAGGAAAAGGAATATTCAAGTGTAAAATTTCAAATATATAATATGTAACGCGTGCTGCGTCAGTAGTTGCAAGAAAAAGATTTTTTACTTTAAATGATATAGTTGCATAATAGCTAAATATAATACTATGATAATACAACGGAAATTGGGGTAGAATATTAAACTTTACAGATAATTAATTTGCGATTAATTACATAATTTGACGATACAGAGATAACGTGAGAACAATTAAAATACAATTATAGAGGTATCGGTACGGAGGACAAATAGGAATGTTAATAGTACATCTGATAATAGCAGAATACGAGAAATAATTTGGAAAAAAAACAATGATAATGTGAGAATTATCGTTAATATCAAAAGATGCATTATATTTCATCTGATTCGGTAGCAAGTGTCAGTCGTTAATACGGGGATTGTCGTAGATTGAATTAAAGGCTAGCTAGAGCGATCGGACTGATACGTAATATTATTGATTGAAAGGAAACTGATGTATGACAGGCGCGGATCAAAGGCAAAATACTCCACTGTAAAGCGGGAAGCGCGAAAGTACATGAATTTGCCGAATATTACCTGGGAACACGCCAAAGACCGGGGGGCCGGGGACTATATACCCAAGTGCACCTGGCAGGTGTGCCTAACATCGAAGTGTTTTCCTGCATGGTCGGAAGCACGCGGCCTTAAATCAGCTCGATTATCGCGTATAGGATATTGTACCTGGTGCGAGAGCCCCTGCTCTGCATTACGTCCAGCCATTAGAGAACCAGGAAGCCGGCCATTACGCTATCGTGCCGTGCATCCGAGAAGAATGAACGAGAGCAAGAAGACAGAGAAGCTCTGTCCGACGGTTTTTCGAGCTACGTCAACGAGGATAAAACCGCCGACGTTCCTTTCAAGGTGCAACTCACGTACATGGCCAATCATTCTTTATTACGTAACTGGAATTTGATACTTTATAATAAACGGTTCTTAGGCGTTTGACAAGAGGTTTTTCATCTAAAAGAAAACGGTAATGGAAATTTTTTTCACGTTTCCGTGATGGTATTCAGCAGAGTCTTATATACATTTACGTATCTCTGATTAAACACTTTAAACTGCAGCAGAAACGTTAAGAATTCTCAACGAAGGTTTCTTTAAATTTACCATCTTTTACAAATAGCCGCTGTAACATTTAAACCGAGTTCACCATTCGAGCCGATACAAATAACTAAGAAATTTTCGCTGACGCGATAAACACAATAAAGACGGCCGTTAATATATCACATCAAGAAGTAATTATTTTTCACTGCGTAAGAGAAAAGTAGTAAGTGGAAAAGAAGATTATAATAAACACAAAGAAAATACTGATAGAGATATATCCGCATTTAATTGCTTTTCTTTTTGTTTGATCAATAACGGATTTCGATATACTCACAATCAAGAAAGATGAAAGATCCCCTGCGGAAGTGTCCTTGACATGTGAACGGCTATCTCCTGCAAATATAATATAATATGTCCGGATTATACTTATATTATTGATTTTTCACAAACATCTTTTTACACAGGAAGTCTATTAAACGCAACCAAAGGGATTAAAGGCAGATTAATAGCTCAGTTGTATATTTCAATAATTTGCAATTAAAACATACACTTTGTACATATGTATATATACATATATTTATATATTACATATGTTTGTATGTATAATTTATCAAAACTTTATAGAAATTTTATTTTGATTTTATCGTTTCTTCTTAATTGTAAACTAAATGTAAATAATATCTTTATTCTCTCTCTCTCTCTCTCTCTCTCTCTCTCTCTCTCTCGATTAAATAATATCACATATATAATTCTCTTTCAATTAGAATATACGTTATTGTATTTAGAAAAAGATTACATAAAATAACAGAAGATGAGTTATTAATTTCACTTGAATAACATTACACTTTTGTATTAACTATCATAAAAATGGTTATAAACACAGCGCCTTTAGCCTGAAAAAGAACGACGCATTCTTTCCATTATACCGAACGACAAACCTCATCACGCCACTGGCGGATAAGCCTATCTTCGGCAAGATATGCACGGTGGACAAAAGAGGAATTAAAATAGACGAAGAATTATCGCGATGGACTTAAATCCCCGCTAGCCGCTGGTTTCGTGCCACTGTCCCATATGTCCGGTACTGCGATAATCTCTGTCACGTGTCGCCGCATCTTTTGTCGGATCATCTTTTCGCTGCCACGAACTAGCGAGGAAACGAGGTAAAGCCTGTGATTTGGTGCCATCCCCACCACTTAATTTTAACGGTAAAATTTACGTTAGTTTTGCGTGCGCGCCTCTATATGCGCTATACGTGACAACTCCAATCACAGCTCTCGATATTATGAGTGAAAATACGTTTAATCTCGCCTTTACCTCATTTACCTGTTATTTTCTGCTCGAAGGGTAATCGAGACTCCGCTAAATGGCCAAGTTAAACACAATGTGCTATTACGATCGCAAAATATAATTTTAAAAACGTTAAGAGAGTTTTTGCTGAATTAATTGCAGGCATCCTTGATGAAAATTATAAAGCGTTTTGAATAACTCGTACGGCTTAAACTAATTAGCATTCACGTAAATTTACAAGCAGTAAATTTTTAATTAATTTTTTAAACTCCTGATTTTATCAACTATATTTTAGTATTTATAATAGCTTAAGTTATATCAACACCTCTGAATTATTTCAAGCTGTTTTAAAACTTTCGCTAAAGGTAACGTTTCATATTTTATATAATCCATTAATTATATTTTATATTATTATATCATTTTTTTGATTTGTTCATATTTTTGCTCATATGTCTAACAATATATTTAATGACTACATTAGATAGCCTAATACATGTTCCCGTGTTTTTAGTATACCTTTAATCTAACAAATGATGCTGGGCCACCGTTTTAACAACTTAATTTCTCTAAAATTTTGAAACATTATTATGCAAATTTCGTTGTAGCATCCGCTGCAACAAATCCCGCGTACTCGTTACTTTCGCGTGCGCGTGACAGTAACTCGTTCATGATTACAAAGTTACGGGCGAAAAATAGCAGACTTTGAAAATGCAAAACTTCGAGTAATTTTTTAATTACAACTTGCGATATCTCTGCGGCGTGATATGCGCATATCCCCGCGGAATCACGACGATGCTGTCGGTTAAGCTGTCTAGCTGAGTTTTTTTGTTGAAACTAAAAACAGAAAGAATTCCGAAGATTTTTTCGCTCTTTAGCCATAATTACATGAATAGGTACAGTTGCACGTTATCCAAGCAACTCCCCGACGGAAAAAAGAAGTGAAAGCCGAGACTTAATCCCAAAAGGGATTCGTGTACGTAATGTAATCCCTCAAGCAACATCAGTTGCAGCTTCAACTCTTGTACGCGACGGATTAGTCGAAGGTCTCAAAGTTTAAATGAAAGCCTTCGTCTAATGTATAATTTATTTCCTACTGCAATCTGCTTAGGAGAAAAGACGAAGCTTATTGTATTTTACAAGCCTCTCTTTGTGCACACGACATCGACAAATGTTTCGCTACTTGTTTAGCTAGTGCTTAGCGATAAAGTCACGTTACGTAACGGGCAGTACAGTAATATAGAGGGATATTAAAAGTATTAAAAAAATTAATGTAATTACCTTGACACTATTTTTAAACCAATGTATTAAAGGTAGAATGTATTAAAACTCACGTTATTTCAATGTTATTAATCTGTCTGATCATCAATGGATTTTACTACTGTGTATCGTTTTCAGTTCAATAGTAGATGAAACTGCATTGCAATTTTATCTCATTCAAAAGCTTGATTAAAACTTTATCGTGTCATCTGTGAGCACGCATATTGGTAAATTAAACGCGAGTAATTTCAATTATACCTCACATTAAAAAGAGATTATCGATGTCTGTATGATGTAACAAAATAAGGATGAATTTTGGATGAGTAATAGAGTTTTTTTCCACAAAAATGTTAAAAAATATTGTCATTTATCACACAATTCCTCAATTTTTAACGTTACATATTTTTCTATAAGTAGCTATAAATTAAATTTGTATTAAAATCTATTTAAAACAAATTAAAGAATACAGTTCTGCATCTGTTTTTCTTTTTGGAGTTTATTTTACCATAAGATTTTTATAAATCGTTAATTACTTGCTCTTCTAGATTTATTATAATAGTAAACCGTCGAATTCTAGTAGTACTAATTTAATCTAGATTTATTATTAAAAGCCAAGTAGGGCGAACTTACGAATAGCGAATCTTCAACGTAAGTCTTCGAGTAAAATGTTACAATTTACGCATTTTGTGTTTATTGAGCCTTAGAATTACAACATTCTGAAATTTTACATTCTGAAAAAATATGAACGATAGTATCTCAGTATAAGTTTTCTTTTGCTCCTCTCTTTCTCTCTCTCTCTCTCTCTCGTGTCTGTCAGAAATGAACGAAGTTTACGCACAAGCGTTTCCTCGTATCATACGGCTTGTCGGTCATATTTGCCTGCACGCGAAGCTAATTGCCAGTTTCGCGTTGCATATTTCAGGATTGGAAAATGCCCCGCAACCATGTCAAGAGCAAAGAGCGCGCGTAGACCGAAACGGAGCTCTCCGTCCGTCCGAAGGTTCGGGGAGCATGAAACCGCGAGTGTTTATGAGGCGAGGTCGTTTTACGAGCCCAAAGCAGCTCGTGTATTAGCAGACGGAACGAAGTAAAATTCTTTCTGCTTTTGTCGTCCGCGTCGGTGGTGTATGAGCAGTATGAGACGCCACGTACGCAAAAACAAAATAGCGCGCGCTTTATACCAGCCAGCGGATAGGTATAAACTTTTAGTGCCGAAGAAGACCATAATTTCAGCGCCATTTTGAGAAAGTCGTTCTGGCACAACACGACCGACTGACAGGGTTATATCTCCGTAAATTAATTCTTTACAATCCAAGATAATTCCGCGAGACGAGCGCCATACGAAATCTCCTGTTTCTTCTTTAGATCAACAAATGACGTAAAGACTCTGATCTTTGCTGTTTATGATGCAAAACAATTATGAACATATGTAGCTTACAAGTTGCAATTTGTGGCTGCTTAATTGTTAACGAGATATACACGCGAGAATGCTACGCGCAAATTTGCGACGCTAAAATATTGAACGCTTAAAGACAATATGACTTTTGCTGACATCATGCAATTACACCGGTAATTGTAAATTGTAATCTGTCAGTCGAAACGTGTTGAAACAATGTTTACCAATTGTGTATAATAGACATCAGCTGGAAGAGAACGGTAGATCCACAAATATATAGTAACTCACCGTTGCTTACGGTGATTCAATAACGTTAGTAATTAGGGATCTACGTTCGCATGCCCCAGCGCGGCGCAGGAATCGAGATTTCGAAGTTCTCCCCGAAATTTCAATATAGGTTCGCAAGAGAGGCGTAATTATTCGTGGTTGTGCGCGCGTAACTTGCTAAATTCCACCTATTAATATATATTGATAAATCAACGCGGTACGTAAACTGGATTTTGTCATTGCTTATTAAATGAGCCGGGATGTAGTAAATTATAATTACAGTCCCTGAATAGGAGGAGAGAGAGAAAGAAAATGTTATCTATAAACGGAATTATAGGTATAATACCGCTGCATAAAATATCGAAATATAAAATATCGAACGTATTATTCTCCGCATTAAACAACCACGGCTGAAATAACACTGTCCGTCATAATAACATGGTCAAACAAATGTGCTTAAAATGCTCACGCCGGTGAAGCTTTAATTTATCACATATTTTCTGGCGTATTCTTTCAGCATATGATTTTCAATACCCGTGTTCTTTGTTTAGCCAGAATACGCGCTATTTTTACAAAGAATTAACATGTTTGCCTACATATTCCATTGCGGTGAATGCACCGTGTGTATTTAATGTATGCAGCGGGTGTACGATCAAACTATCGGTTGCCAATCGAGTAAATAAAAGTACGATTAAATTCGATATACCATCATAGCTTGAATTAAAATATTAAAACAATACATAGATATAACTTTTTCATATCGCTTTATTTCAACTTTATTTGCATTTATCTCAAAATAATACCGCACGTGCATAAAGACAACAGATTATAAAAAATATTATTTACTTTAAAGAAGTACAAATAAAAATACGAAATTGATTCGTTATTTAATATGATAAATGAGCGATCCTTTTTTGAATAATCTACCCATGTATATCGAATACGGAATCTCGAGACATCTCGCTGTTAAGAAGTCTACCATCGTGTCATTCTTATCCGCGATCGCATCATGTAGTACGGATGCATTCACCTCTCGACTTAACGGAAGCACCAGCACCGACGCACACGCGTGCACAACCGATTGCGGCAGACAGTTGCGGACGCGAAGGGCTCTCATCGTCCATGATTAATCAGCGCGGACATTTCGTAACGACGTAGCGACACAACATCTGCCGTATGTCGTACCACTAGACGTCAGTCCAGGGCCCCGCAAACAAAAGCGCCGTTCGCGTTATGCACAAGAGATGCTCGGATACCATCGGTCGTCCTTGTCGATGATGGTGCCGGTTGAATAGGGAAAAGGCAACGTGGGACAACGAGACAATCGGGAAAAAGAACTTCGATGAACAATCTCGCGGGATATCCGTTCGCGCGTTTCCGCTGTACTTTTAATTTCTCCTTCTGCCCTTCTGTATCGGGACATTGACCAACCATGTTTTTACATTATTCCCTTTAAAACGTTCCATATACGTTCAATGGAATTTAATTTAAGAATCTCCTTTCTGGATTATAATGAAAAAAGCATTTTTATTTGCGGACACGAATGAGCGAGTCAAAAATACTCACGACATCGAGTATCCGTGTAATTTTCTACCGCCGTGAGTGCTTACCGCATTAACTTGGGAAGTGTAGAAACAACGTTGAAACGACCGAGGTAGCGTACTCCAGAGTAGCCGAGAAATGCAAGCAGCGCTCGTGAGAGAGCGGAGCCGCGACCACTCTGCGCCAAGTATTCCGTAGTCTGCAGCAGCATGGAGGTTGCCAAGTGCCCCGAATTACATTAGCATAACGGCAATTAACTATAATTATTCAATTTAAAATCGTCATGTGAAGTCGATGTTTGCGGAACGTTTGCAGGGGAACGACACTATTCGCGCGACATCCGAGCGCTGAAGGGAAAAAAAGAGAAATCCGAGGATAAATACTTTCTGCAGTTCAGCGGACGGTTCTCCCATATCCATCCAAATCGGAAAGAGAGAGAGAGAGAGAGCTAACGGCGCGCAACAGCGCATTGCGTATTCCGCGATCGTGCAAGAAAAACTCCGAAATTCGCGCGCGGAGAAGGCTGCGCGCGAAAATATGGAGATCCGACCGCCACTCGGAATTCCGAAATTAAAATATCAATGTGTTACGTGTCCCGACAAGAGTCCATACACACGGTTCGTATGCAAATTTAATCCAAACGTGTTCGCCAAGGTAGAACATTATCGTTCAGCGTAACGTACGTACACGAGCGTGTAAACGAAGTAATGCGCCGCGTACGAGAGAAATGAGATAACAAGTCTTTATTCTGACTATGATATAGGTCGGATTAAGCGACGTATTGAAGTGTACTAACTGCGCTAGTTTGTTCAAGTTAAAACTCGCATTTAAAAATCATATTTATTTTTTAAATAAATGATTCTTTCTTTCGTTTTTATCAATAAGCTGAAACGGGTTTTGAAAGTTGTGGATGTTTCCATATGTACGCGTCTCGAGACGCAAGTATAAACGTGGATCGATTTTTTGATTTTTTTTTCTATAGACTAGTCTCGGTATAGGCTTTATGTGTATAGGCTATTAAACACTTAATATTTTTCTTCTTGAAACGTGCTTAAATTCACTGTAAATCTAAGGGTGTTATTTTTACACGCACAACCGTCTAAAAACGACACTTACTCTTAAGAGTAAATTAAATTAATTTAATAACGACATTTACTCTTTTCACATGTATCTTTATGTGTTAAATTACGTCATTTAACATGTTTAATCTTATTAAATTAAAAAATACAATCGTGTTTAATGACGTGATTTAACACAGCAAGAAATGTATATATAAGAAGAGCTTCAGCTAAAATAACACCCTTGGATTTGCAGTATTCCGTTGCTTTTAGGCATTACTTTTCCGGAATAAGAATAGCGGTCGAAGAAAAACGTTTGGTTGGGCAACGCGACAGTAGTCAACGTGACATTTCCGTCGTGTTTAACGGCGATATTTAGTAGACTTTAAAAATGCAACGTTGCATCGGGTGGCGATGTCGCTCGCCAACATTTTTATCCATTATTAAACATTTGGCGCACCACTGGGGACCGCTTTGTCGGCGCGCTGGAAGCGTGGAAGCGTAAATCATTACCTGTAATCGCTCATTTCCCCCGGCTGCTCGTATCGCAAGAACGATTTAGACAGAGAGGGGGTGAGAGAACGAGAGAAAGGGCAGAGGGAGAGAGAGACAGAACAATATCGTTGAAAACACATAATCGTGGGTCTTTCGCCAAAGTGGTCGGCGGCCTTATCGCCCGACAGTAAAGTTGATATATAAACGGATTTAAGCGCATGGCCGACTGAAGTGGCCGAGAGTCTGCACCCTCTCCTCCGGCTTCGTTTTACTCCCTCTCGTTCGAGGCACCTCGTTAGTACAGGAGCGATCGCGAGTAGAGGCATGCAGAAGTGCTACGGTTAAAGCGCTACGTAAACACAGTCCAATCAAACGTTATGGGTCATTAGGCAACGGAGAAAATTGCGCTGCGTATGCAGGCGCACGCGCTCGTCCCTAATCGGGCGTCGCGCGCCCGGCCGAGCGCGTAATCTTTTCGCGTCATTGGGCGCCGAGCGCGTATAAATCACCGACTCTCCGGCTACGTCGACAGGGTGCGTACCCCTCGCTTCTTCCCCGGTCGTTCGTCCATCCCTTTCCCTCCGTAAGTTGCTCGCGAAATTACACGGATCGTTTTACGCGGTATATCGGCGACCGCGAGCACGAAAAAACGACGAAGAACGCGCGAAGAGCGTGATCTCGTAACTGATGAATTGCGACGCAACGTGAAATTCGCGAGTTTTGCTCCAGAAAGCGGACGAAAGCGTCTTGAGAGAGAGAAAGAGAGAGAAGGATCTCTCAAAGCGTCAATCAGCTTTGTTTGGCAACGGAAATATTAAATTCGGAAACAGGAGCGCTGAACAAACGCGTTCTAACGCAACGTTAAGTCGTACGGTGCATTGCTTTGCCAAAACCTTATAAAGGAAGAGAAAGAGATATATAGAAAACATTTTTAAAAATATATAATGCACTAAAAATATACATACTTCAATAATCGAATAATTGTGCGAGATAATTATCTTTTACTGCATCAGTTAAAGTAGCACGCTTATTAAGAATTCTGATGCTGAGGTAATATGAGAGTAAATTCTGAATATTTATTCCTATATGCAAATCAAATATGCATTTAAATAATAAGGCAAATATAATTACCTATGAATGTTGTATTTTGAAGCACCTCGACTGTTTTTTTTTTTTAGTTAAAAGAATCGAAATCCATCTTTATATATACAATCTCTTCTCTCGAAACAGTTTCGAATGAATGTAAGCAGTTATACTCCATCGCAAGCAAGACACACGTTTTATTGCTTACGTAGTATATTCGAGATACGCGTTTTTTAAAAACTTTCAGGGATTGAATTTGTTAAAGTTTACAAAATTGCCCGGAGTGTACCGAAACGGATCCTGTAAGCGTTACGCCGGGTACTCAAACTATAAGCGGAAGTGAGCGTCACAAGATCTACGGACTCGTTATACACCCGTCCCACAGTTCGCCGCGAGTAGGTATCCACCGCGCGATAAAATCTCGGAAGAGTCTCGGCAGAGATTTTCCGACGACTTGTTTTGAGAGCTTTTCTTTCCGGGACTTCGTCCCGCGCTCCTCTTCGGACTATCCCGACTATCCCGATCTGCTAGTTCTGGCGGCCGGCCGCTTTCGCCTCCGACACGAGGAAGATTGGTAGCCGGTGATAATGAAGGCTCATAAATAAAAATTACGGTGAAGCCCCATCTCGGAAAGAGAGAAAGAGAAGGAGAGCGACCGGGCGCCGGCGTTCTCGGGGATGCAAAAAAGGCCCCTCGGAAAAAATGGTCTCTCCATCGCGCAAACTTTATCACTTTAGCCTCCACTTCCTCGTGCCGCGCGTCCGTTCATTCTTCGTGCTTTGCGTTTCGCCTTTCCTCGTCCCTTTAACCCGACTTTTCCACTCCCGTTCTCGGACGACTTTTTAGATTCGCGTTGCCAATGCCGCTCAGTCGTTCACCGTTCTCGCTCGTCTCCAACTTTGCTTTTTTTCTCCTCACCCTGTCATTCTACCTCCGCCCTGTCTTTTCTGCTCTTGTTTTTTTTTCTCTTATCCACTTTCGCGCTCTACCTCACCTCCTACCTGCTCCTGTCCCTTCCGTTTTACACTTTTATGCTTTCTATACTTTCTTTCTCTTCGGCTCTCTCTCTCTGTCTTTTTTCCTCTTTCTTTCTGTTCTTTGCTCTTTTTTTTCGCTTCACTAACTGGCTACTTTCCATCAGCGCGATCTTCATCCAATCTTATTTTTAGTATCCAAGTTTGCACTTTCCAACGATTCACAATGTATAGATATAGAATATTCCAGATACGTTCTATCTTGATTACAGACTAAAAATTAAAAAAATTAAAAAATATTATCTATTTTACTGTCAACGAATAAATAATTTTTAAATTATTAAAGGTTAAAATTAGTTTTCTCAAATCTAGTTTAAATACCGAAATTAGTAACAAATCTTTTTGCCAATTTTAAGTAAAATTTTAATTAATGTTGCAAAAATTAAAGTTGAAAGTTCATTTTAAGATCTAATTTTATAAGAAAAGATAAAGAAATAATAAAAAATACTTTATACAACTAAATATAAACATTTTCTGTTAAAGTATTTTTTCATATTTTTTATGTAAAAAAAATCTCAATTTTATATATTTATTTATGCATAAAACGTTAATTTTACAGTTAAGTTCTTGAGAAATTATAACAAGAAAGTATAAATTTTGATAAAATATTTATTTAAGAAGCCTCGTAAGAACACCAAACTTGCCTTCGTATTAGAAATAAAATATTCCGTCCCCGAAATACAGTACAACGGTTTTCCCGACGAATCGATAAACCTAACGAGAGGTTGATGCACATTGAAATTCCTGAAGATCAAGCCTCAATGATAATGCATCGAAGGGCCATACCGATAATTGGGTGACCCGAAACGAGCAATCGATCCGTCCGGTCCTCCGTTAGCAGGCGCTCTGCTTGGCCAAAGTCATGAACGTTTAGGTCGATACCGATATTGCGATATTGGCTAGCTAGCGAGACGTGTTAGCACGTAGATGTTCCAAAAAGGAGAAAAAAAGGCACGCCTTCGCTGCATGCATGATTGATATATATCCATTAGTCAAATGCATTATAGGATTTTCGATAATGTTGCTTATGGAAATGCGGCGTCTGCAATATACGATCGTGATGTTTATATATCGGTATATTGCAGTATGTGCCGACGAATTTATCAAACACGGCACATTCTTTCCGTAAAGTTAATTGGATCAAGTGATAGGAGGAAAGAATATTAATAGGTTCTCAAAAGTATTGTTAAAAATTTGTCTATTACATCTACATTTTGAATTTTTTTATAATTTTAAAAAATTTAAAGAATTTTTATATTTTTTTTATTGTATCCGGCTGTTTATTTATTATTTATGTACTTATACATCAGTGCATTAAAAATGCTATAAAGTCATAAATATTTTATTTATTTCTCATAATACAACAAAATAGCATAACATCATGAAGTAAAACAAATAAAACTAAATAAGTATAAAGAATATTTAAGTGAACTACATTCGGTAAATTGCAGGGATATCTAAATAGCAAATCACGAAGTTCTAATTAAGATAATAAATAGAATTCGTAGTTATATTAAACGGGTGGGTATGCGCAGTCTGTTACCGAAACAGCGCGATTTGTGTATTTATGGAATTTCCCATATATAGTCATTAATTTCTCATTACATCGATTGACCTTAACTTTCCGCTTATGAGCCATAAATTGCACACACGCGTACCAATACGTGCCGACATTTACTTCGACGATCTTTGGAATTATGTTAGTTGAATAACGCCCATATAAGCATGAAAGATTAAAAAATTTTTTGCATGTCTTTCATTCGATTATAAAATAGTACTGAATTGCATTGCTCACTCAATATAAATATATATATATATATATATATATATATATATATGTCAATTTTAGAAATTATATAAATCAAGTATAAACTTAGCAAATTACGAGTATTAAAAAGCTTACGGTTTTATAAATGTTAAATGCAAAACTTGTGATTTATTTCACAATTAATTGATATTGATTCTAACTATATATGTATAACTACGAGTTTTTTCCAGTCATTCGTTCGTTATCAGTTTTGTTTCTTATGAACTAACGTTATGAATGCCTTGCTATAGCAAGTATATTTTTAGTAGCGTTTAGCAGCTCTTTTAGGTTTACGCCATAGCGGGCCGAAGAAACCACAGCGCGAAAATCGCTTGTATAAAAGTTACAGTGACATGCTGATATCAAGGCGCATTATATCACAAGTAGTTGCAAATTATACTGCTGCGCACTGTGTTTGATAGACGACCGTAATTCAGCTTAGTAATGGCCGCGGGAACGCCTTCCGAACAGCTGGATCACTGTAACTTCTGAAAATAAATAATGGGCTTTTATCCTTGCGTGCCCTGTTCCGCAAAACCCTTTTTACTGATAGGATTAAGCTTGTTTCTAAGTCCTTGACAGAAACATTAAAAATTACATTTTTAACTCGGGTAATACTTGCAACTTTATGATGTTCATTTTTACTCGCCGCTTTCCGCAAAATATTCTTGGAAGATATGACCGGGTTTGTGCAATCTATGTATATATATGTATCTATCATCAATTTATAACTCGGATATTTTTCATAGAGAATATTTATTCCGACGCCCCTAACTCCGCCCTTTCACGCCCGATTAAATTCTCTTCGCCTTTTACCTCTTCAAGACGAAGGATTTAAAGAATCGGTAGTAATTAAAGTATGATGAAAGTTATTTATATCATGTGTAGGTAATATACGTCGTACGATAATGTATCATTTTATAAAACTAAACTTATTTTGTAAAAAAAATCAAAATTAATTTATAGGTTTACATTTCATTATTATTTAAAAACATTACATGCTTTTTGTAATAATCATTTATAACAATTGCAATTTTCTATTTGCTTCTTGATAAAGTAACGATACCAATGATAGTTTTTCCTAAACTGCCCGCAATTAATTGGAGCCGCGCAAGAGTATTATGAGCGATGCACCGATCGACGATCCTTCACAGCAACAAGCCGATATGACCACATCTCATTTATAGCTACCTCTAAAATCGCTTGTTACGCCATACGCGTCCCTAGAGTTGCCGTTAAGCTCGAAATTTCGCTCACGAGGTTATAATCGTAAACAGTTGCTCCGGATGCAACTGGAAGGAATAGGTTGTGGCAATATCGTCTCACACTGAATTTCCTTGGGCGCGTATTATGTCACACGAACGTAAAGCCCGCGTATGTTTGGAGGTAAGGCCAATGCAAATTGACTCAAAACCGAACTCGGTATACGAATTAAGCACCGAATTAGGTACACGAAGCAATATTAACAAGCCGGACGTCGAAATGCGATATATACGAGACAAGTGATCGAGTTACTTCCATTTATATTGCGTTTATTTGTTCGCTTTATTGCTTACGATTGGATCGAAAGCGAGTAATTGTACCTACAGCTAAAAGTACATCAGATGATATCGGTGGAAATATTAAAGATATTATTTTGCGGGTATTTGCTGTATTTCTACCTGAAATAACAGTGAAACATCAATTTTTACCTTTAAATTCACTATTAATTCGTTTTATTTATTAAATTTATTTAATACTACATCAGTATGTGTATATCCTTTATTACTTAAATCAAAACGAATTACATATATGCAGAGAACGAACAAAAAAGCAAAATTAACAATTCGCCCGAGATATTTATAGTGTAAAATCATGTAACTCGGATCATGTCTTTTTTACGATAAAAAAGATAATTTAAATAATGTCTGATTTCTGACGTGCAACGTGCAATTTTACTCTTTATAAATGTAATTTAAATGTATTCTTTTATTTACATTAATTACATGAGTCTATAATGTAAAAATAATTATCATGGGGAGAGAAATTACTCGACACGATTTCGCGCAACTTAAGACAAAGGCTAAATAGTAGCCATTGAATTATATTTCGATGGATATGGAGCGAGGAACGCCAACGAACTATCCTTCCGTGCACAAAAGGGTATTTCTGATATATGAGTCTGCCCGACTTGCTCTCCACCATTCATTTCTCACGGATGTAACTTCGGAAGGGTATAAACGAACTCGTACTTGTGTATAACGTATATTATGAGATCTTCGACAACGGTGAATAAATGTGAATTGTTTATGTAATGTACGATTTTTGCGTGCGCTGCTGTCACATTCGAAAATATAAGAGCAAACCTTCTGTAACACATATATAATTCTCTATATGATAAATTAAGCAAATGACAAATCAAATAAGATGAATCGTACGATAAAGATATAGAAAACAATCTTCAAAGAAATGGAAGGATTTAATTGAATCTATTTCTGTATAGATTTTTATATTTTGTTCGATCCAAGTACAAAAATATTCTTATACCTACAGCGCACAATCGTGCTCCGTTTCTTTAAGAAAGACATGTTCTCTGTCATACGATAAATGATAATTATAATAATCATTTGATAAATGATTATTATAAAAACACGATACCGTGTGTTGTGTTATCATATAATTTATATACAAGAGTGAGAAATTTATCGCGATATAACAGCGAAATGACGGCTTAATATCGATCTGCGTTAATTTATACGAGCCTCGACAAGACGCGCGCTACTGTTACAGAAAATCGTGCAGGAATATATATTGTATATATAATAACGTGTGTTATATGCGTGTGCATTCCAATTATGCAATATCACATCATAAAATAGTGAAGAGCGCAGGCATTTTGGCATCTGCCACTCTAAAGCTAATTGAGTTTCCATGTTAACGAACTGTCCAACGATACCCGAATTCAAGTCAATTTTTGTTATCAAACATTTATATGACGTTTTATACGAAAGTTGGGTGAATAGATGAAATTTGATATTTTCCGATTAACTCGTGCGCTTTTGAAGTCAGGATATAATCCTGCACGCGGCGCATAACGTTGTTCTCGTCATTCATTGTTAGAAAAACCGACATGCTGAGATAATTTTGCCACTCTTCTCGTATTATGTACTTATATTATTATTTTATTATTAAGTACGTAACAAACGAAATTTCGAGATTTCTGAGCTCAATTTTTTAAAAAGGATCAAATAAAAGAGAAAGAGAGAAAATATTAATTTAAAAAAAATAAAACAATAATGTCAAAAATAATCATCTTGTTTACAGTTACAAATTACGCTTTAACTTATATTAAAGGCTAATATTGTTATAGAGTATTATATATTGTATATTTATAATTGTCTTGTTTTTTTGCGATGTTTCTGTTTTCCACTCCAAAATAGCCGGATCGTTTGCTATAAATATACATTGGCTGCATTATGGTGGATTGAGAGGTTGCGTGGATACTTTTATATAACTATGCGGAAAAGTTAGTCGCTATCCTTTTATCCACAGCTTTGTGTTCGCGGCTTTAAACTCGCGCGCCGAGTCATCTCCGACACGTGCGATTCAAACACGTACGCGTCGAATAAAAACGTTTCGAGTGAGATGAAAGATGTTTTTATATTCCGCGAACGTGGACGTGGTTGCATTTTACGAGGGTAAATAAAGCAAGGAAATATGCGCCCGAGCGTGTAAACTTCTCACCGGTCTCCCCTTTAGTTTCCAGCCACTCGACCGATTTTAATGCAATTCCCGACGATCGTTTTGAAGTTTATTGCGTTTCAACATGTAATACAATGTTAACCTTTGCAAATTATATAGAATCCTTCTACAAGCAAAAGCTGCTTACTGTAACAAGGGAAAACATTATTTAAATACATGATCACATGCTTATACGATTATTTTAAAAATATTGTGGAAAAAGATAAAACAATATTTTGCATTGTAATATATTTAGATTTTGAGTAATGTGAATGGTTTGTAAAGAATCAGATTTTATTAGATAATGTTTAGACATCGATCAAAGCAATAATTATTCTTTTATCGTTGCAAGACATTTATTAGTTTCTAAGATGTGTTAATCTAATTAACGTTTTGTTTAAATTTTGACTCCAGTATAACATATCTATCTATATTGTTGACGTGTGAACTTCGACATTTGTGTCTTTCGTTTGAGCGGGGCATGTGGATGTGATTGTTAATTGAGAATATGGATAGCGCGATACGTGAATTCGACAACATAGCGACGCTCCATAGATAATATGTATGCCGAGGTAATCAGAGCCTATCGCTAATAAATTAATTGGGTTATCAACGAAGATGAGAAAGAGAGAAAGAAAAGAAGGGGGAGGAGAGAAATCCGGAAAGAGACAGAACAATTCATTCGCTCGTCGATGGGAATCTCAAAAATCTTTAGTTGTTGAATTAAACAGTGATTTTGAAATATTTGTTACTCTTTGTTCCGCGTTTCAAAATTATTGAACATTTTTATTTGCTTTCAAGTAGACAAATACCATAGAGATTGCATGCAATAATCTCTATTCTAAAACACTCTTTAATTACAAATTCATTGAATCTGAATTTCTATTGTAAAATTATTCCTATAAGCTAATTATTTTGTCACATTTTATGACGCCGGCGATTTTAATACTCAGATCTCGAATATTACATCGAGCAAACGCGATATTATCTAATTTTCTCGCTTATAATCGAACATTTATCGTCGCAATACAACGAATAATGAAACAATAAAGTTAGGAACGTTTTTGTGATACGAATTCTAACGTAACACATCTACCAATTTTCAACTAGCATGATTGCACGTTATCTCCTCGGTTTGCAACCGTTTCACGATAATCAGCACGTAATACATTGTCGTGCCAAATGTCGCTACTTTGCTACCTCGCGTTACCACCCGCGTTTAACACAACTTCCTACATTGCGCTCTGATCCCTCATTTGCCTTGGTCGTATCGCCGCAATATAAATCAACGGCGATCTTAGAAACAGTGTGGGTGAGACTGAAGGTGCGATAGGGACCACGTGAGCATTTGACCCTAGTATCACCCAGTATTACGCTTAGGGGCGGTGTCAAATTTTATTTTCACTTATTACTAATACTAAGGATTTTATTATCCTGCAATAGAAATAAATTTACATAAAAGGATAAGACATTTCAATAAAGAGCACAGAGTTATCCTGGTCTGCTAAAGAAAACACATTTAAAGAAAGAAAGTTTCTTTGCCAAAAAATAATTAGTTTAGTTTTGTATTAATAAGATTGCAGATGTTTAATAGGGCGCTTTCGTCTTTACAAACGGTACTTGTAAATCAAATATTGCAAGTCAATACCATTGCGTTAGCTTGACAGATTTCAAGAAAGAAGAATTATTAAGTGAATATTAGCATAATATTGACAAGACTTTTTAATAAAGTGTTTGAGAAATTGAATATAGTTGATAGAAGATAAAAATCATTCCTTTCAATTTTTAAATTTTAGATTGTTTTACTACGTTTACGTACGTGTAAGGAGTATAATTCTCTCATCATTAATGACGATGATTTATAGTGTTGTTCATATCTTGGCAAGCTCATAAGTAGAGGAAATACTAGTGCCACCAAGTACGATTGCTGCACGCAATAGATGTAAAGCGCAATATTTTTATTTCCGTCTTATCTGCGTCTATAAAAAAAGTACTTTGATATTATTAAAATTAAGCTCAGGCTTGCCAACTATAATACATTTTTCCCGGGGCGCTGCACGTTGCAGGCGCAATTACAAGCCTGTTTTTCTTTACTTCTCGCCATTATATATGCCGCCATACATCACCCCTGTTTGATACACGCGACGAGGCCGCGATCTTCGCCACGCGCTCTATTAATAATCATTATTAGCATGTTGAGACGAGTGATATTTATAATTATATACCGCCCGTTAAGAGCACTCGTGACATAACACGGTGCCTCGCGCGAAAGTCGATGCATACGCCATACCGTATGCGGCGTCCTATCGATTCGCCGCTCTCTCCCAACGAGTTGCGAATATGTCGCGAACGTCACGCACGTCATGCTGCACGAGCGCATGACTTAAACGGGGACACAATAGCTAAGGAATTTTTGAACCGGTGAAAATTGGCTTAAAATCAATCATCTAGACACATGTATCTCGTGGAAGAAGGAAAAGTTACGAGCACGATATCGCTTTTTCAATAGTTGTACTACTATTTCATTAAAAACGTTTCGATTTACGTTCGAACTGGATTACATGTATAAATAAAGTTTACTTACTGTCACCGTCACTTGAATAAACGGATTAAGTTATTTTGTACTTAATCCATTGATTAAGGCTTCAAATAAAAAAATCATGTCAGTTGGAATATACATATATAAACGGTTTTGTAATATACATAGCATATTGTACTTTATTTATTAGTGGAAGACACATGCAAGTGTAATCCTCTTGCACACATTTCTTCTGTTTTATTTATACATTGATATATATACACAGCCATATTTTTAAGTTTAATAATTTATGTGACATTATAATGGTATTTAATACTAAACGTTGAAAAGAGGTATCGTGTGCAATCGGAATCGCTGCGCGAGATAAAAATGCAGGCGAAAGCGTATATTTTTCTGAGTATATCAGCAATTCCAATCAGATCTCAGCGAGTCATGCGCGTTATTTTTACTTGGCCTACGCTCGACATTTCGCCAGTTGGTAAAAGATCGAGTTTACGGAAATACGTAGGAAGGTCCCGCTTAAAATGGCAAGGTCGAAATTATCATGAGCGGAACACGTACGTGATTCGCCAAATGCATTCCAGCCTGTGCACGTCGCGGGGGATGCTGAGGCGTTGCTACAGTACGTCGCAAGGAGTGCATTAATTGAAAGTTTCAAACAGATGCTGCTTGCTTTGGGGATACACATTTGACACGGGCAGCGTATCTATCTATATGAGAACGTGTTCGAACACACACGTGTTCGATATCAGACATTCCAGCGACACATGTTGAAAAAGGATGTGTCGTATAACGCAGCGAAAATATTGCGAAAGTAGCAGACGCAACACATGAGAACCGAATCAAAATGTCATTTAAAAAAAAAAGCACGCTTATTCTTCGCGTGTGGATAGATGTCCAACTGGTTCGTGACGATCGAGCAGATATTTATTCGTCGTTCTAAACCAAGTGCGAATTTATATTTCATATATTGTCGCGAGGCGGTCTACGCTCTGTGTGGCGCGTGCGTCACTATATTGTGACGTCGCATTACAGCGGTTTACGCTCAGTAATATATCCCCTATGCAACGCTACGCGCGCCCTTCGCTCTCTCATCCCTCCTCGCTCCCTCCCCTCCCTCCGTTCCGCCCGCGATGCAGCGGCGGCCTGAGCTGGCTGGCAAAGCCGGAATTAGCCGGTTAAACGCGATAATTACAAGAACCTATTATTTGTAGCGAGGCTCTTGCTTTAGCCTGTCCCAAAGCGAACGTTTAGCAACAGCCCATGTCTCGCTGGCACGCAAGGGTGATTGTTATTTTCCACGTGCGCCTGTGTGCACGCCACCATGCACCAGGAAGGGTCGCGCGCGAGCGCTCGTTCTGTGCACATCCTAACAGAATTCTTCGGATAAACAAGATGCATTTATCTTTCAGCGAAATCAGATCCGCATCCGAGAAATGCCGCGCTGAAGCAAATTTTGTCGCACTAGCCGTTTGAAAAGCGGGTTTTACGACGAAATGAGATTTCCGCTTTTAGCAATTTGTAACGTGCATCCCCCGCGTGCCAATGAATGCACGACAGTGGAAAGGATTAACGGATAACGTGCAACGTTGGGATTTCCATTAATTATACCAAGAATCTAATTTTTTTAATGTCACAAATTAAGATCGCATTATAACAATAAAAAATAACTTATTAGTATCAAAATGAACAAGAGTGAAATTAGCTTGATTTCCAAACTCGAGAAAATAAACTAGTAAATAATATATATTCAGAATATATTTCTGTTTATAATTTGGATAAACTATTCTTTTATTAACGGTATAAAAAGATATATTATTAAATTGATATACCTTACTAAAGAAGAACGCACTTACACTACTATTAAATAAAAAAGCAAGTAAAAAGAGCAATTTATAGGCTGAAGGATAAAAAAGACCGCGACAAATTAATTAAAAGGTAAATAACACAGTTATTTTTATTAATTATGACGCACAATAGAATTATTCATACATTTTAATTTATTACCTATTTATTCAAACGTCTTTCAGTACTCGAGTAAGTTCCGTATTTTGCACGAGAAGCGAAAACAAAGACGCTACAAGACACAGAACAAATAGAGGATAGGCTTTTTTAAAACTCGGGGGAGCTGCTGGCAGCTAGGCCAAGAAATTTGCGTAATACGCGGGAGAAAAGAAAAGTAGCTGCAGTTAAGGTGGCGCGTTGACGAACAGACGAACGGACGAGCGGACGAACGAACGGTCGGGCGGTACCGAGATGCTGCACCCAGGAGAAAAGCGAGAAAAGCCGCGAGAACGAAGATTTGCAATGCTAACCAGGGACTGCATTAAACGGGAATTAATTTCTTGCTAACCGTCTGGAGTAGCTGCGCGCCCCGTAGTAACCCCTTCTTTTTCTTCTTCTACTTCTTCCACTTCTTCCTCTACTTTTTCTTTGCCGCATCAAGAGAAGGCCAAGTCTCCGCGCATCGTCGTGCAACTCGTCGCACCCGAGCATTACTACGGATAATCCAGTCCCGTTTACTGCACTCCCATGAGGACGGGCGACGGGAAACGGTGCGACCATCGAGCAGAATAGAGAATGGTTTCACCGACTTTTCTTCCTGGCCATTCTGGCACGCTTCGAAACCGGCTTAAGACCCCCGGTACACTTTGCACGCGACGAATAACGAGCCACGCCTTGGCCCCCTGTTTGCCCGCGCCGCGCCGCCATGGGAAGCTCCATAAATCTCCATATTTCAACTTCATGAATCTCTGTGCATACGCCTCGCCCGCGACGGAGTCTCCCTTTGTCCACGGCAAATTTTATTTTAATAATTTCAAGGCAATGTTGATTTTCCTTGAACACAAGAGCGGACAACTTATTGTTTGCGATCGACCGCATATGATATGTAAGGATTTCTTCTATTTATAAAATTTCACGCGAAATTCAATTTTTTATAAAGAGCTATTGATTAGGACTCAACTATGTAAAGGGGCTCTATAAATATGTCTGTATAGCAACAACCAATTTTTAACAGCCATTACGTCTGTCAGACTTCTCATCGTAAGACGCAAAGCATGCGCACGAATAGCATACAAATTGAGACTTTAGTACTATATAAAAGAGTTTATCTCATGAAAATCTACGTGCAGTTATTTACATTTGTATTAGGTTGTCCGGAAAGTAACCGTGGATTTTACATTCAAGCGGCACCCATGCACTAGCTCGCTCAGAATTTTTATCTTTTCCATTGTCTCTTCAACGGTCAAGAACAATTGCTTCAAATATATTTAAAACATTTTTATAATATTATTGATAGAGATTTACAACCACGATCTTGTCGAGCATTCAATGTAAAGTTATCCGATCGAAACATTTTGGATCAAATTTGAGTTGTTAGTTCATCAATTACCTATAGCATTTCGCTTTATTATTTTAGTTTCGTATAATAACAAAAGCGTTATTGTTGAGCTCGTACAACATGCACGCATGAAAAATTATTTCTCAAGAATTATTTTAAAACCAATTATCGTGTCAAAATAACTAACAACAATCAATAGATTACGCACAAATATCGCTATTGTATAATAATAATAATAATGTTACATGCTTCTTCCATAAATACAAAATTGTAAAATACGCAATTAATTTCTGGAGAATCTAATAATATCGATGCGTAACGTGTCGATGTTTGTATCAAACATGCGTTAAAAAACCTCATAGGTGAATTAAATAATGCAATAATCCTTTCGACGCTCGTTATTGTTTAAAAGGTTTTAACTTCGTTTCAGCGAGTGATAATTTGAGAGAAATTTGTCACATTAAATTTTGGGATATGGCAGATACGAGAATAAGTAATTTCGATATATGTGATGCACCAATAAGCGCAGGGTTAATTAATAATTAATGTAATCAATAATAACTCGTGTAGCTTCGAATGGAATTAGCCACACAGAATTAGCGTTATGGAGATATAACGAGACGCAATACAGGTAATAGTTTTCGTGTTTTTCACGCGAACGATTATTTTCTTTTATCACGAGAGACGAGTAATAATAACCGTTTCGTAACTCACTCTCGATATGTCGATATATTATTCGTCATAACTAACCGACCACTTTTTGCGGAAAAAAGCACGTTTGTTTTTAATCGCCACATAAACACATTTCGAGCATTATGTCAATCCTGTGTTGTTTTTCATTACAATAACAAAACAGTTTTAAATGCAATAAATACACGTAGCATATAAAACTTAAAACGCACAAATGTAATATCTGAGGAAGATCCAAGTGTTTTGCATGTAAATGTGCATCGTTTCAATATAAATCATATTTTTAATACAAATTTATATTGCATTGTCACACAAATACATACAATCTCAAATTTTGTTACGCGGTTGTTTGAAGTTTTGCTATTGGGATGATTAAACAATTAAATTTTATTATCTTTTCGTACTTTAAGAAAACATATTAGAAAGCATTTATATATATTAAAGCGCGGTAATTATTTCTTACGCAGCACCAAATTATCGAATAAAAATAAGAAATGTGTATTCTTTACGATCCTAATATTTCATCACGCCTAAATTGAAGTAAAAAAAAGGGTAAAGCAAAGAAGTCATGATAAAGAAACGTTACGTGTTCAACTTGAAGCAAGAAGCGTGACCCAACAAATGGAAGAAAATAATCTCTTCTTTCTATCCTTCGACATTTCCCTCTTGTATTCACGTTCTCATTTTGAGGTTTCTTCTCATCAATGAATCAATTCTTGCTCGGTGTTCCTCTTAGTCACATAATATTGAACCGTTGGCAATTACTTCTCTTAACCTTGTTCTCAATTTCTTCCTGTCCTCCACATATTGCACCCACGTATTCCTGCTATAAAGGGATCTCATACAAAGGCAAGCAGCTAAGGGGGATTGCCGTATATAAATAAACAACGATAATATCTCTCGAAATTACAGGGAGCAAAGCACCTTGGGAAGCAAATGCCCTTTGAACAATCATATTTATGAGCTTTGACCTTTGATGTACATATAATTTAAATTAGATAATTATATGAGACAAAATCGAGAGGCTTTCCTGTCGGTTAATTATCCTTAATAATTTAACAATGACTGAGCCCTTGATAAATAAAATATAAATGAAATCTTAATCTACAACGGAATTAACAAATTAACTTTATATTCTAGAATACATAGTTTATTTATTTTTTACGTCAGAAAGCTATTAGATTATATTAAATACTCATCAAGAAAAGCAGAGCAACTTTATGAAAAGTTTATGAAGACGTTCAGGTATATATATTCATCAGATATAATTAGATTTTCCGAGTTTAAAATGTTGCATATTGTATCTCTGCGGAATTTTCAATTAAAAATTGTAGCTACCCTTCCTACATTAAATCTCCGTCAAGATGTTCAATCACGAAAAGGCTACGTGAAACATTCATGCTCGCGTTACGTATACACAAGTAACTTTTACGTGGCAGCGGCCGCGCAGCGTAGTCGCGTGAATCCTAACGATGTAATCATTTAATGGAGTTTCTGCTGTATCCTAGTATGTTTGTAAATGAAAGTAGGAAAATACGCAGCAACATTCTTTCCTTGTTATTACGCTGTGATTCGCTCGGCAAGATAGAAGCCGGATAAACTAAGATCAGCCCGGTTAAACGACTTACAATTAGTGATTCGAGACGCTCCGATGAATCGGCAGCGCCCGAAAATACTGCGCTCTGCATGAGAACAGCTATTTCATCCCAAAAATATTCATTTTATTTCCCCGTTTATAGCAAATTTTTAAAAAATCTTAAGGCACTTGTAAGAATCGTGAAATCAAAGAGATGAAAAATCGCGGTTTTTTTTTCTTTCTTTCTTTTTCAGAACTCGGCTATGGAGCAAAATTTTATTTTCCGAAATATTGATTGCAGAAATAATATGTGTTCAATTAATCAAGTTTTAAGTTTCGTGGCTTCTAAATTTTAAACGAAATTTGAAGTAATGGGCTTTAAACTCACAAGTTCGTAAAAGAGAAATGCAGTATTATTTTATACATTAATATAATATTATGGTAAGAATGAATGTGCACTAAGCTATTTTCCAATTGTGTGGGATTATAATGTCCGATAAAATTACATCTGGCTTATAACTTTAAAATCATATCGACAAAGCTAAATAAATAATACAACATGTAGATTAAGTTTCTTTAAAATCTCTTGAAATCTTAAAGTCTTAAATCAGCATAGAAATTTTTTGCTTGAGAAATTGGAGAAATTGTACGTAATATAAATTATTACAAGCATTCATATAACTTGAGTTGTCTTGCATTACTATTGTACTCTTTCCAGTAAATTTGAAACCAACTTTTTCTTTATGCAAATTTAAAGCGAGGCACAATTATGAAGCTATTTAAGATCGAATTAAAGGCTTTTGACGAAGCAGCAAGAATGCAAATTGATAAGGAAAAACTTTAGTTAATTTTTACTAAGCTTTAGCTTAAGACGAATTTAATTCGATGCTTCGTTACCAAGATAATTAACATGGAAAATTCAAATGCTACGAAAAAGGTATCTCATAAAATTTTCGCTGAAGGATAATTATCTCCAAGTTTCAGAATCCTTGAAACATGTTGTAATTTTTGCAAAATATCTCGCGCATATAAAATTGGTGATATTCTGATCACAAAGTCAAAGTATTTAAAGTATAATCGTATCAATTTACCTGGCTATTAGTATAAATTTATTAAAGATTACCTATTAATTTCTCCTCATCCTCAGTTTATAACACATAGTACGGTTTAGATAATAGTCTCTTTTTTATAAAATACCGATACATCAGCGCGACGATATATCATCGCAATAAGTTAAGACGGCGGACAACCTCAAACAGATTTGCAATCCGTGTTCGATCGATTGTCGTGACTGAACCTCACGTCGCGGGGGTGATAAGAAAACACAGCAAAGACAGCCCGCGAGACGAACAGAGCGCGAGCAAAGGAACGGACGGAGCAAACGAGCGGCTAAGACAAATGGAGTTGTAGTTTACGTCGATGTAGACAGATACGCGGTATCCCCGTCGAAAGAAGGACGACGTAAACAGACGTGGGGGACAAGCGAGGACGAAGGGATATCGGTGTCGAAGTAGCTCCGACGCAGGTCGGAGGGTGCGCACGGGACTGTATCTTCTGCCAGAATCCCTATCAGTTTCCCGCAGAGAGGTCCGGGGGTATATGGCCAAACCTGGTGGTCGATACGCGGGTCAGCAGCATGCTTCACCGACAGCGCCAATGGGGCGGTTTGCGAAATCCTCCTCCAAGCTAGTACAACCCAGCTACGAAGTATTCCCCGTTTCCGACACTGCGGGCTCGTCCGATTGCGGTGGTTAAGTGCTCAGTAATGACCGTTGTTAATGTCCCGCCCGGGAGAGAGAAAGGCGAGTTTTCCGAATTACACGAACGATATGATCGACGCTGGAAAACACGCGAGCTTACCCCGAAATTCGCTAAATACGAACTGCACGGATTCATCCAGAATTCCCAGGATCAATATTTTTATTTCATACGAATCCAAGCAGCGCAGATATGCATTTTTAATATTTTCCAATCAATATTTTTATACGTCCCCACCGGCTGTGGAAAAATCAGAGAAGTATTAAGATTAGCAGCAAAAATGTAAATTGATAAGGAAAAACTAGCTAATTTCTATTAAGCTCTATGTATATCTTATATTTATAATTTTGTGTGCATCATATATATTTTTAATATATATTTTGTATGTTATATAAAATATAGATTACAATGTGCATTTTGATTCGTATAATCTCTTTAGGAAATTCTTCTTATTTCTATGTCAAAATAATACATTTATTTAACATAGAATGTAATGTTTATTACTTGATTGACGGCAATTGTTTACAATTATTTACTTAATATTGCTTCTTAATATTCTTAATGCGTTCTCTTTGCGATTATTTCTATTTTAGTGAGCTTTTCGACTAGATTTTCAGAGCAGAATGCTGATGTCGTGACATTTTCGCAAAGAAGGTTCTCGCCGTGGGAAGGAAGCTATTTGACGGATTGAAGAAACGACTGATACTTTGAGAAACTGCTTAGAGACGACGTGTTCTGGTTTCACCCTGCATCCGTGCAATCGTTATAAGACGCCACTTTGAGAGATCCCAAGATTGTTGGTATATGTGACGCATTGTGAAAATGGTTGATACCTACACGCAGTATTAGCAGTCACATCGAAGTCATATAAAACATCATAATACGTCACAGAGAAAAATCGCTATACATACTTCTCTTTCAAAAGCGCTTTATTCGGAGAGATATCAACGCGCGCCAAACAGTAACGTTATTAATCCTTCGCAATCCGACAGAAATTTCGGATGTTGCTGTTTAAAATTTAAAATATATTAACTGTTGAGATATTTATAGTATTTCAACTCAATTTACAACTTTTCAATTAATTTCGCATTATTAAAGATTAAAACGTATCCATAGATAAACAGTCGGGATTCAATTACGTTTATAAAAATATGTATATACATATATTTCTCGCTTATTGTCTGATATTAAGTTATTAATCCGGTATTTAATTTATGTTAAAGAATTCTCCTGTTTGTCTGATAGAAAGTTGATTTTTGCCTCGAAATATTTCGGCATAATTATCATTTCTTGCAGTGTCGTAGACAGTAAAGTCGTATATCATAGTTTAGTTGCAGAGCATAAAATATATACATATAAAAGTTGATAGATCGATAGCCCCATTTAAGAAAGATGTAAATTATCTTGACACTAACATTTTCTATGTGACAAATTATTAAAGAGAAGTAACGTTTAATATAATTAAACGTTTTAAAATAATTTATTTATCCAAATATGTAATATTCTACTGTTTTTTTTGTTAATAGCAGTATAGTTTTTTATTTTCCTCTAATTTTGCTCTGACTCCCATTTTATTTATAGTTCCTTGCGAATTTTTCTATACTCTTCATGTCAAATATCACGATCATTAAACAATGTCAACATCATGACATTTTGTTTCGAAATTTTCCGTATCTCGACTGTCGCAGTTGGTCAACAATATTTCGATTTCCCCTAATCTTGACATCCGGACCTGAGGGAGTTGGACGACAGAGAGAGAAACATGTGCAATAGAGTATCTACAGCTACACCAATAGCCTGCAACGATAAAGTACAACATTTGCCAAAAGTAAGAATCGATGCAAATTTTAGAGAATACACTTGAAATTTGTATATGACACGAGTAATTAAATTTATAGAAAATATTGCACACTTCGATCAATTACAATTTTTTCAAATTTTTGTCTGCACAAAGAATGAAATTCCTGTTATCTTCAGCAAGTGTATAAATAAAATATAGCTCGAATACGAGCCGAAAAAAATTTTGAATGTTTATTTTTCATCACATCTCGACATCGCGCTATAAAACACTTGAACTATTTTGCTCATACGGAAAAGGTTTCATCCTTGAATGCGCAATCTGATCAATACCCGCCTACGCTGTAAATTTCAAGAGAAGACGGTACGTACATAAATTTATAACAGAAGTGAATATATACTTATATGTATGCGGAGCTATGTACAAACAGATTCGCAAATAGCGAGGCAGTCCGCGGTATAACGCGGGATGGGAACAGGGGGGCAGGAGGCGGGGGCAGGGGAGAGGCGGAATTCTCTCCCGTCCGCGTTTCGTTCGCCACGCAAGAAAAGTAGTCGCCGACCATTTATTCCGAAGTTCTCGCAAATATCGCGCTCGCCCGCAACTTTCTGTCGCCGCTGTACGCGGGTATACGAGAGATCGGTTTGTCTCGTGCCGCGGCGTAAGCGTATATACGCGTGCTCGTCGTGCTTGTACCCGGGGACGTGTACATTTGTTCGCCGGCGCAACCACCGGTATACCAATTTCCAAAGGATATTCCCGACCGGCACGACGTGGCCGTCCTTATAGCAACAGGATAATCGAGACAAATGGCCGGTCATTCGTCGATCATTGAAACGAGGACATTCTTACGAATTATCTGGGAACGAACAGCGCCGAAGATCGATTTCGTGCGCGGCTTCGGGGATCCGTTTCGCCTATTTCACCCATCCACTTCAGTCCCCGGGTACAGAGGACTCAGCGCGAGCCGAGATAAGACGACGGCGCTCGCAGAGATAAAAAGAAAGACGCGGGAAGCGAAAAAGATAGGGGAACTCCAGCGACTCGCAAAAGTGGAAAATGGACGAAGCGAGTTTGGGGTTAAAGAAACCGAGGAGAGAGTAAATTTCCCGACCGTCCGCGGACGAAATCTATGTTCAATGCTTCTAATAGATTAAAGAGACGTGCAGGTAGTCCATTTCACGCAGCCACAGCTCTTTATTTCGTCTATTCGTCGTATTAGGACGTACCTAGTTGGACAGGCGGTTAAATAAATAGAGTCGTTCTTCCAAAGAGGAGTCTGGAGAACTGTAATCGCCTTCGCCGACAAGTTAAATTGTATTTACGAACGTATCAAGATAAAAGAAATGCGTTATCGTTAAATAGCGACGGAATCGATTGCGTACTTGGAAACTGTATGTCCGAAAAAGTAATACATGATATTATTATACGTGTAAAACAAAATTTAAATAGTAGCGATAAAAGAAATTATGCGCAAACTCTATCGGCATGTTTTAAAAAAATAAAATAATATTACGTTAATAGATGCTGAAAGATAATGTTAATTTTAACATTTAATATACTCCATTTCTGTGTTTTTCTATTTTTATATATAATTCATCACATATAATGCAAAACAAAATTGGAGAACTTTCCAATCACAGCATTATTATCTTATCAGGAAATTGCCACATTCGTGTGCTGTCGTAGCAATGTTCAAATAGAGGAAACAAATCCAAGATGCAACATTGGAAATGGATTTCCGATACTACGGCTGCTATCTTCTTCCGCCTACTTGACAGACCAAGAAAATAATGTCGATTTTCCAACATACTCGAAAAATTCTATATCCGACTTGACGTGGCATTTGCGCTTATAGAACTTTCCGACATTCCCGCTTCGGATTTTGTGTAAACGAAACAGCTTTGTGTAAAATTGTAAACGAAACACGTGATATTTCGCAAAATGCAATTTGCGTTTACGTTATATGTTTCATTGATCTTTAAATTAGCCCGCGAGAGAATAACTCGCGTAATTGACAAAAAAGAAAGAATCAATTGTCGCTAATAGCGGTCGTACATCTTATGCGGTTGACATTGAACGGCGACGTCAATCAAGAGCACAAATGGATTATTTGCCGCTGTCTCAGAGATTGATTTTGAGTGGCCGTATCGAAAATCGATTTTCAATCACGCTGATTCGATTTACTTCTCCTTCAAAGTCCACTAGAATGTAGATTCAACGCGCTCGGCGAATATAGCCGAGGCCGAGAGCGTGCGAAGTCAAGAAGCGAAAAACAGACGAGGCGGAGGAGGTCGTTCCGGTTCGTCCATTCCTTTAATGGCCACGACATTTGCATAGACAATCGTTTTAGGCTCTGATAAAATCGTGTACACTGAGGTTCATTAATGCCTTAGCACTCCTGAAATTTGAGGTTTCCACGCATTTTTGTTCCGATCGAACGCATCATTATTAATGACTCACTATCTATTAGTGTTTGATCTGCATAAAAGATATACAAGATATTACATAAACTGTTTATGTAATATAATAAAACATAAGTCGATCGACAAAAGTATAGTAACGTATTTTAATCAACGCAGTCACGATGCACATCGCGTGCATTATGATTGTTGATTAAATAAAACATCTAATAATTCTAAGTTTTAAAAATGCTAAGACATTAATGAATCCTGGTGTACGTTCATTTGTCCGTAGTCTTTTTATTCGCCTGCTCGCGGACCGCAATGGCAATTCTTATTAAGCCTTTCTGCTAATTGAATAAGCGTGGCAAATGGGTGACTATTCTGTCGCCACGTCGAAAATCGATTTTCAATCTCGTGGTTTCAGTCCACTCCGTCTCAGATCCACTTCTGTTCCGCGACAAGCAACCCTGCGATTCAACAATGACCAGATAAAGCGAAGATGGAAGGAAAGAAAAAAGAGAAAGAGATAAAGATAGTAAGAAAGAAATGGGGTTTTAGTGAGACCAACTATTGTATACGACGAAGGATAGGTAGCTTTGTCCACCCGCAAGATAGAAAATAAACGAGATAATTTCGATATGTGTTGAGAAAACCGCGATGATGATTGTCAGGCTACCGGATCAATCAGCTAACTGAAACCGTCAATTATAAAAAGGAATAAATATTATTTAATTTAATAGCAATCGGTGGAAGTAAATTATTCAATAATTGGAATTAATTTAAAACAAGAAAGAGGTACTCGATATTTTTTGTCCGTCAATTTGCTCGAATCGCTTTTATCGTTTTTTTTTTTCAATCTTTGTTTTTGTTGCAACACACATTCCACGCCCGTCCAAAAGAAACGCTATCGCGTTTCAAAAGCGGTGCCTGAAAATAGAATTATCCTGACGTGTGCTGTAAGCTCGGCCGATAGGCGAATGACCGCATATTTAAAGTTTAATAGCGATTTACAAGCTATTGTTAAATTGGAACCGGGCAAGGTAACGTAAGAGGCGTTATTGCTCTCGACGGAGGCGGAATAAATTCGATGCATACCAATGCAAACCTATAGAGCCGGGACGACGATCGGGGACACATGATACCGTCGGCGACGATTTATTTTAACGAATACAACGAGAATTGCGTCGAGTCCTTTCGTCGCTATATCGTTATCTCACTCTATCGTCTTCACGAAAGAACCCTTTTTTTTATACATATATATGTATTGCTAAAATCTATGTACTACCTACTCTGTACATAATTTCGCAAAGCGAATCGTACTCTGACTGCAAACTTAATAGTAGATTGCACAAATTACCATTGTAAACTTCCATTTATACGAGTTCGGTTATCGTAAGAAATTATTTTCTTGATTTGGTCGTCGAAGCAGCGACGCGCAAAGCGCAAAACAACGGAATAGTCGCAGTAGATTGCCTTGTTAGACTCCGGAACAAGTCTGCAAAGATTAACAATCGTCGGAGGAAATGAATGGAATGAGATAAAGACAAGAATACGAAGGCAGCATAATGGAAAATGTATGGGACGGCGAGAAAAGTACGAAACATGATTATTCTTATTTGAGAAATTTGAATTGCGGATAAACATCAATGTTCAGACTTGCTACTTCAAAATAGATTTAAAAAACTAGATATGAGTTTAACTAACAAGTATATTCAATCATAGATATAAAATCAACCGCACGTATAAAATATTGCGTGCGTGAATAGAATATTTAAATTATGCAATTTAATATTCAGTCAAAATAACATCTAAATAAATTATTTCTGTGTGTGTGTTCAACAATAAAGATAGTTCAGTTTTAATTAAGTTAATTACTCGCTTTATGATAAAAGAACATAAAATCTCTGTGCATCTTTAAAAAAAAATGAACTTTCTATTGTATAGAGATAAAAATCAAACTTACTGTATTGCCATTGAAATACCCGAAAGAAATTCATTGCATACTTTAGTAGAACGTATTATTGCAGTGAAAACTTAGGTGACGCAGATCTTATTCGCTGAATGATTTTATTAGACGCATAATTTTCGCGGCTAGAAAGAAACTGCAGTCTCATGCAATTCCCGTCCGCTCTCTCATGGTCGGGCGACTGACAAGTAATCTGCAGTTTTCACTGACTCGCTAATGCCGGCACAATCTACGGTCGAATTTTCTTTCCCCGGGTTCGACCTGCACACTCTTATGCACACCGGCGTGAACGTGTATACGCGCAAATCTCAATCTCGCGGTGGAGCTATAGTAATTTCAACACCGTCTGTAACTTTCTACTCGCTCTGGACGTACAGGAGGTTGCTATTGACAATAAGTAACAGAAGTAATTCTAGATTGTGAAGCGCGAAGAGCTCCGTAAATCGAATTTTTACAGGATACACGATATCCTGCAATCACTGTTAATCTTGTAGTAAGCGCATGGGGTGAAACAAAATATAATATTTTTTATTTTATAAAAAGGTAACGCGACCAACGATAATAACAATTAGAGGCAATCAATTTTTAGTCCGCAAAAAGAAGTCTATCGAAAGCAACTTTGCGATTGTAGAAATTAGGTTCTTTTGTATAACTGCTTTTGACGAGAATAATAACGTCTCCGTTGAATGCTTTCTATTGAAGCTATGTGCAGGAATATTTATCGCTCACCTCGTACATTGCACACCCCGTATCTGCATGCAGAATTGCGGCGTGTGTTTACAGATTTTTTTGAAAAAAGACGTAGCTTTAAAATGCTAGAGCGCAACGTCTCTTCAACGAATTGTGGCAAATATAAAAGAATAGTATTTTTCTTCTCGTATGTGTATATATATATACATATATACACATACGAAAAGAAAAATACTATTCTTATATATATATGTATACATATATATATGTATGTATACCGCTGCAGTTGTATACGCGTTAAATTACATACGATCTAGTATAGGTATCAAAATACATACACAAATTTTATTTTGTTGCAACAACTCCTGAGAAAACGCCAACTTCGCAGAAAAATTTTCTTTAATTCAAGAAAATTAAAAAAATTTTTACCCAAGGACCAAAAAATCGACTAAACTTATCTTTTTTTTTTTACCATTTTAAGTAATTGCCAGAACCTTTTGCATCTAAAGAGTTTTTACTTATTTATTAAATAATATGACGTGAACAAATACGCCGCGGTGACGTTATTCGAAGGAATATATACGTTGTATTTAATCAATCAATGTGTTATTGCGTTTTTGCATTTGAATAACTCTGTATTTAGTCGCCTTTTACGTATACCAACACGAAATAGTGCCGGGCAATCGAATTCTCCATTAAAGTGGAGGCCATTGCATAATTTGCAACGCGGTCGATCGCCATGAACCTTCTTGCCGTTGTATTTCAACGTCAACGGATACAGATTCCGTTCAAAGTGTCGGGGAATCGCATCGCGATGATATTTTACAAGCGGTAACGTAATGGACAGCCGCGCTCGCTGCTTCATTGCGCGAGAAAGAAGAAAAATCTCCGAAGCGCGCCGGTGCGCGAGATCTGGGATCGCGGGTGTCGAGTAAATTACAGTTCGCGCTGCCGTCGCGGATATATTTCCTGGTTTAACGGGCAGTCCGCTTCAACCACTCCTTTTCAACGTACTCCTCTCAAACCTTTTAGCCCCCCCTCCCCCCTGTTTGCCAACCCTTCCCTCCAAGCCGTGACAACTTCCAAAAATGGCTCCCGGGCACGTAGTTTACCGCGTCGAGTCCGCAAATAAATACATAACCGTGGCTTTGCATCCGCTGAGCTTGTAACAGCATCGTCCATACATAAACACATCCGCATGTTACAGCAGTTTACCAGCGCTACGACTGGCGTCTTGTTTATCTTGTTTAGGTTGTTCTTTTCCGTTAACTGAGCTAACCGAGAGCGTGAATTTATAGCTATCGTCTACAGATTAAAGGTACTTTCCTCTCTCAAATAACAAAATTCATTTTTGATATAAACTTTGATCTTCTGTCTTAATTTAAAATCTTATTAAAGTAAAGCAAAAATATGCTTTTATGACACATCATATTTATCTGAATGAGAAAAAAAATTTTTTTAATGAGAGGTGTTTCATTGTAAATAATTGCCGTTTGGTATCACGTAAACGATAATTGCTGTTCGCTCGCGCAATTGTTTGCCATTCACAATTGAGCAAATAAACGTAAACGATGGGCGAACGGTTTCGCCACTGTTAAAACAGCGCCGTACACCGAATCCCGGGATGATATACGGATTACGAAGTCACGCAAGACGTGATCGCAAGAAAGCCAATTTGCAGGCCACGATCGCTCGAGGCATCGGGATCGTAATTTGAGTAAGTGGCCCGTGGAGGCGCAATAATGGATTCGTCGGTCCGGGCTTCAGAGGTGGAACCGACAACAGCCTTACGGTGGAGAGACGTCGTCACCGGTGTGACGTTAGGCTGGGCCCTCATTAATAATGGTCGCGGTCGTGCCACAGTGTCTGGGAGCGCGTAAATTACGATCCTGACGAACGTTAACGAGGACGTGTGACAGGATAACTCCGGCGACGAGACGAGTTGAAGCAGCTATTACGCGCCGTTGGATTACGACAACACGACGTCGATCGAAAGTTCTTGCGAATAACGAAGGGCGAAGACAGCTTCTTGGCATATTCTCTGTTAATGCGTGCGGATGCAACTCCTCGATCACGCAAAGTGTACGGATTTCTCATTACGCATTCAGTGTCTCAGGATATAGCTGTCTGCTCCACAAAACGTCGCTTTATAACCTCCTTCAATATACGTATTCACTATACAAAGTATCCCACAACTCGCAACCATGATATAAATGAAAGATCCTTTGGTTGAGTTGAAGATCGTTCTTCTTGTAACAAAAATATAGAAATAATAAAAGCTTCCGTACTATAACTCATTAAAGAAACTTTTCCGGATTATAATAAATAATGTCACATTCTTTAGTTATTTTCAAGGATTTCATATTTTTATACTTTATAGAAATTTCATTTGAAATTATGAATTTAAATAACGTCGAAAATTGAAAAATAATAATAAGCGATTCATACTTTAGCTAAGAAAAAATTAATTCTGTTAAAAAATTTGCTATTAAAATTAATGCTGCAAATAATATATAGTATAATAATATGCTTTACACTATTCACTGTAGCATTAAATTTTATTTCAATACACAACATGAAATAATAATGATGTTTGAAATAATGAAACAATCTTTTGACAATGTCTGAAATAATATAACAATCTTTTAGATGCATCACGCAACATGAGGTAAAGTCTATAAGCGCGACCTCGATACCGTTCAGATTCTATTCTCTACAGGCATCTTTATCGTTTTAATGAGAAGTAAAAGCCCAAACTGACCTCAAATGCGTCGGTGTATATTCTCGAAGGAATAATGCAGCGGAGTGTAACAAGGTACGCATGCCCAAAGGTACCTAGTTTTCCAAGAGAAACGTCGGGAAATTGTTGCCGTTGTGCATTATACCCGTTATACTGTGTAACGCACGGAAGTACGTGGAGTGCAGCGGAGGATGGTTCCAACTCGCCGCTCGTGTTTCAAGGAAAATTTTCTTAGCGAAACTGCCGATACGCACCCGCGATCAGGTATTAACGAGACGCCTCTTGCGCGATCTGCCAATAAATTTGCATTTCCCGCGGGAGTATCGACATACCCGCAATATGCGATATTCAGCACGATCATCCGCGCGCCGACGAATGGATGCACTTACGAAAATACGACAGAAGACGATGCTAAAGGCATTAAATGACGATAAAGATTTTACGACCGTCCGATCGATGTAGCAAGATACACCGCAAATACACTGCGAAGTTTTTAGTTTCGAAAAACTATAAATGTTATGTGACCTCAAATACGTTTCACGATCAGACATGGATGACGAGGTTTTAAAGAATTAAGTAGTATAGATCGATGTTTGATCAACATTGATCTGTACTACTTAATCCTACTGAAATTTAAATAATATTTTTTACTATACGTGGTAAAAAAAATAGAAGATATTAATTTATTGTTCTACTCATTACTGCTTGTAATCTAGCGAAATAATCTCAGCACATTTTATTGGAAGATTCAATATACTGGAAGTCGATCCTATTCTATTTTCATGCATCCAACTTAATCGAGCGTTATGCTTACGATGGATACATTTCCCGACCGATTCGATACAAGATTCCAATATCGGAACAAGCTATCGACATTGCTTCACGTTTATATTTTATACTTTTAACAATATATTTTCGTAAAAAATATTTTTCAATTAAGCTGTGTAAAAAATTAACTTTATGAGCAAAATTTCTTTAACATTTTCTTATCTCTTTTTTTTTTTAAACAAGAGAAAAATCCAAGTTAACGAAGGGATTAATCTATCAGCAATATTCGCGACGGACAAACAGATTGTAGTGATTTCGCAATTTATCAGTAAATTTGACGAAAGTTGTCAGAGTAAAGTACCCCGTTTACCGTTTGCTATCGGTTCGCTGAATACCGGCGTCCGTTTCTTGCAACCTACTTTCCGGATGACCCACATATACGGATCGCGAGCTACGGTTTCAAAAATTCCATAAGTTTATCCCCTTTTTTTACCGTCAATCTGCTGAGAACGCCATATAATCCTGCCAAAGGGCAAGGCATTTACTGCGTAATGACAAGGGACAAGCCTTCGCCTTCTCCCACATTTTTTCGCACAAAATGTGATATTTCGCCGAATAACTGGGCAGCTCCTTAAATCTTGCAACTTACCGAGACTGAAAACATTCCAAAAAGTTATCGAATTTTTCGAGCGTTTATTTTACTTTAACTATTGAAACTACGTTTTGTCGCTCCTAAATTAAAGCGGTGTACAAAATAATTTGCATAAAGGCGAGTCTGAACTCATCATCTATAGTTTCATCTGTTTCATCTAGTCTATTAATTCTCTTCCTAATAGCAACGCACAGATTTGTCACCTCGTTTCTCGTACGCGTAACATACGTTGAGAAAAGAAAAGGGGTCGTCGCCGACATTAGAGAAAAGAAAGAATATCATCGAGCGGTTTATCGCTCGTCTACGGGCGGCGGTACAATTACGCGTCTAAGCTGGGACAATAAACGTGGCAATTCAAAAGACTGCGTAAATGCATCGAGCTGCGACGAGGGGTTATCGATGTTTTACAAGCGTAATGTTATGGTCGCGTGTGAAGCGAGCGTGTGCCTTTAACTTCGAGCAGTAAAACCGTTTATGCGAATCTATATACAGTTTCGCGTTCTGTGGTTTCGCCCTCAGGAGGAAGTCCGACGACCAGAGAGAGGAAAGAAAGAACGAGGGGCGGAAGAGAAATATGGATGCGTATTTCATATAGAGCAGCTTTAAACGGTTCGCGTAGATAATACACGTCTATAGGTGAGCAATTTCTAGTAAAATAGCGACGGTTGAACATTTATGCGTTCTTCTTCGTTCTTTTACAAAAGAGAATTCGCCGTGACGTAAAAGGATCTGTGCATTATCTCGGCGCGATTCCACCGTGATTCCTCGCGATCGAAAATCCATCGATGAGGTCAATGAAAACTGACTTTTGATTCGCGCAATCAGTGAACAATGACGAAACGCATTACCGCATGCGTCAATATAATAAAAGGGATTTTCTGGTATGGCGCGGACAGCGCGAATGGCAATGTCAGTTGCGCCGCGGTATCCGTTCATCGAAATACGTCCACATTTAAAAGATCAAGCGACGTGAAAGAAAATATACTATTTATTATTGGCTCGTGCGATTAATCTCGCAGGAAAACGGCTCTTCCTTCGAAGGTGTTAAAATCGGCGCGTGGATAACAGCGGATTTCCCGTCGCATGCGTAAACAACAATCTTTCGCCAGAAGGAAACTCGTCAATCGGGAAAGCGCTTCTCCGTGCCTCCGGAACAGGATTCACGAGAGAGTTCCTTTAATCTCTTATTTGCATCTCCTGGCGCGCGTCGCGAGCGATTTCGGCTTTCTCGCCTACATCCTGTACTTTACAAGTAACGGTAGTAGAGTTCTTTCCGAATGCACGTATCCATAGCGGTTGTTAAGCGCACTTCCGAAGAAAGACGACCGAGTCGCGTATTGACTGGAAATGACGGAAATCAACGGCGAAATGGATCCAACGACAATACTTAATCGGAACGCCGCAATATCCAGAAATTACGCCGAAATTACGCAGACAAATAGATATTATTCTTCTTTAACCTAGTTTCTTTCTTTATCTTCAGCGGAAAACGAGTTATCGAGGAAAATGTTACAAATGCATCGTTGCGTAATTATAGAGTAATTTAACTGATGGAGAAAGGTAGGAATAAAAGATGTATCTATTATGAGCTTTAACAACATTTTAACGTCACTAGTGGGAGAATATTTCGAAAAAATCCATGTATACGTACAGATTATCCGACTATTCCCAGGATTCTCTATATAATGGTCATGTTTAAAAGATATGGTCAATTACTTTCGAAAATACCATCTCTCTCTCTGAGGAAAATCACTGTATCATTTTTCTACAGAAACTTTCATCGTTTATTATATTGTCTTCTTACAACATATACTCTGTACTACTATAGCAATTCTTGACAAACATTAAACATTTATAGGTAAAAAATTTTATATGCGTATTAATGATAGAACAGTAAAATATATAATATAATTTGTTATCGCACTATTATTATACAATATACATCATAAATTCTATTTACGCATGTTTTTCAAAAGATTCGAAATTTAAAACTTCGACGTTTTTACTTTTCTACTTTTCTACATTTTCTACTTTGTCTCATATTCCTACGAGGATTATCTTATTTGAAATATTAGCGAAATCCGAGGTCGCTACGCGAAGGAGTACGTGCGCTGATCTACATGTAAAATCAATAAATTTACGCAAAAGCGGAATGGAGATTCGTTCGACGACGACGGCACTTGTTTACACGACTTGTTTACAGCTCGTTCGAGCGCTCCCGCGGCGCGGACATTCGTAACTTGCGTTACAGAATGCCTGCGAGGAAGATGAAGAAACATGCGAAGAGGCGGCACGCGCGCGCGATCGGGGAACGAGGGTGGGAAGGAGTTAAAGGGAGGTCGGGGCGGTGTGGATGAGACGGAGAGTGGAGGAGCGGCGTTAACTTCTAACTGCAGCTAACCTGCTGGCCGCTCCGGCTCGGTCAACGAGATTTATATGTTTACGCGCTCCCGTGGCAACTTTCTATTTTCTCCGGGAGTCGCGACTCCCTCATTTTATTTTGTCAGCCTCGGGTTTCGTCGGCGGTAAGGGGTGCGCGCGTGGCCCGTTCTCGCCACCCGCACCCTCTCGCTAGCGCGCTCGCTGCCGGTGAGGGGCAAACGGGCCTGGCGGCCTGCCAGAACTGACTCGCCGATTCGAAACTGTTTTCGACAAAGGGACCTAAACGATGCTTTTCTCTTCCTACTAACGTGGCCGGCGCAGTCGAGACGTTCGTGAATGTTCCCTTAAGCCTGGCTCAGATCTACAAACGCCGTCGATGAACGTTGTTCGAGAGTATGTACTTCACTTTGCTTTTGATTGCGAATAGTCGATATGTACGTTGGATACGATTTGTCGAATGTTCGCAGATGAGTTTTCAATGGCGAAAATCCGCTATTTCTTTCTCAAAAAAATTACGAATCTATAATGTAAAATTAATCTTGATCGACAAGTATTATTTAATAGAGCGATTAAAATATAAAAAAGACAATTTAAGAAGCGATACGAAATTATATTAAAAAACTGATATTACGATGTAATTGTTTTCTTAACTTATAGTCCATAATAATTTTAATATTCGGCTTGTGTGCACTCTCGTGTTACGCAAGCCTGTTAAAGAGACTTCTAACTAAACAGGTTTTCTGCTTTATATTGGCTGATACATAATTGATAACAATTCCCTAGATAGAGGGTTTTGTTGTAAATATAATCTGGGGACCGTAAATAAATTCAATCAGTCCTGCTCCCGAACGTGGAAGCGAAGCCAGGACCTCGGAGAACGACTGGCCTTTATAGTGGCGTACCTAAAGGACGCGTATATATTTCGTTCGCGTACCTCCCGCGAGAAATCCACTAAGCGTATCGCCTTGAGAGCGCGCAGCATCCAGAATTTCAAGGTGGAGGCGAGGTCGGGCGTCTCGGTAAATCGGACGACTGTCCGCCGCAACGGCTGCCCATCGTTTAACTAGTCTACACTTGCGGCCAATTTCACCGAGCATTCGCGAGCCCCGACTCGAAGCTCGCCAATACGGCGAATTAAACCTTAGTCGCTCGAATTCAATGCAAACCGCGCCGGATACTCGCTCCGCAGACCCTCTAACATCGCAGCCAATCGCGATACGCTACGTCCGTAACCGATTGTGATCTCGATTGAAATGTTCCCAGGAATATAGTTATATTACTGTGCTATTTTCCACTACAATCCCATTAACGATGAATAGACATGATTGGAATAATGATTTAATTAATCAAGTAATTCCAAATTAGTCAAATTTATAAGAAAACTGGAGTATCTATTTTCCTGAAAACTTCTTTTTTCTTTTACTCTTTTACTACATTTTATTAATACACCTTACAGATTAATGTTAAAAAATTTTTTTAATGTTTAAAGCTTCTAAGGTATATAAAAAGCGGAATTTTTTAATACTATCTTTTTTTTAGTTTGATCATGATATAATTTCATTTTGCGTACAATACTCGCATAGAAGCGCATTTTGGTTCCTGCTATCAAATTTTTTTACAAAAGTAAGGACAGAAATCCAATGTACATCGGAGGGACGTTTGTTCGTGAATTTCCTGTTGTTTCCCTTTCAATAGTAGAGAAACCGCAGAATAAAAACACGACGTAGAAAATACGCGGCTCGGTATTTGTTCTACGTAATTACAGAACGCACGAGTTACAAAGGCTCTTTCGCGTTTCATTTACGTTTTTCCCGTAATACACGATGTTCCGTTTTACGTTCATATGCATGTCTATAAATACGTTCTCCTTCATGCGCAAGTCACAATTAGCTTGTATCGACTGATTATTATAGCATCTAATAATAAACTTGAGTGTTCTGGTGTGATGGAAAAAGTGCTATGCAATGATAATCATAATTTTCTTAACTCTTTAGAAAAAAATCTAGATACCTACATCTAATAAAAAAAAAAATTTTATATGAAGAAAACGGAAGAAAGTCTTTATCATATTGATCTTTTTTTTCAGTAACAAGTAAAAGAATTATGAGTTAATTATCAATTTTTTATGACATTAATAAATTGTAATTTATCATATACAAATTTGTCTGAGGATACAAATCCTCATTTTTTTAAAACGTGACAGAATTTCTGCTCGATTTTTACTTAAAATACATAACAATGTAAGGGAGATATACTGATCTTTCTTTTTAACATTATTTCTCAAATAAAAGCCTCTAAATCTTAAAGAAATCTTAAAGAATCAATAAATTATTTATGACTTTAAAAATTCACAAATATGGATTTATTAATAAATAATGTTTCTCTTCTCGCATAAAACTGTTTCTTTTTATTGCTGAATCATGCCGGTTGTGTACGCGACTTGAGAAAATAATGTCAAGAATAATGAGCGTGTATGCCAGCTATGCGATACGGAGAACACAAAGTGGGACTGTATAACGTGATGAGTAGCGAGTTCGTGCACGGAGAGCAGAGAGAAAAGAGGACGACAATAGGTGAAAGAAAGTGAAGTGGTGCTATTGGAAGATATACCGAGCAACACTATCGTAATATTCCGTGAAAGATGACAACGGGGGAAAAGGCGCTCTTTAAAATGAGAACAATAAGAAATACGAGGCGCGCACCGTGAAACAAGTTTTAACAAAGTCTCCGCCCCCGCATATTATGAAAATTCTTTCGTGCACGTTTCCATAGTTAATGTCACACTAATATCGCAGACGTCGAGATTAGGTTGCAGAAATAGTGGTTCCGCTTACAAGCAAACATGAAGAACAAAACCTTTCCTCCTTTATTTGTCACATAATTTTTCCCGAGATTGGTTGATCTAATTATTATAACGTGTGAAAAAAATTGTAATTCAATCACATTTTATTGCTTTTGATATTAAAATGATTTAAAAGTGTGGTGTAAGTCAAACATCGTAACATGTTCGAGATATTCAGAGCAATGTATTTATCCGATAATATCATATAAAATAGTGATAACAACAAAAAAATTATGCAAATAAAGTTTCCTCTCATTTTTTGATAAAATTGGGATCACGTTAAAAAATGTAACGTATAGGCATGTATAATGCAAGCAAAAGTGGGACGCGATAAAGAATAGCTTTTATGACATAAAAACTATAAAGTTATACAAATAACTGTTAATTGTCCTCTCGATTCTCCATACATAATTAATTCTTTGTAAAAAAAAAGTGACCAAAAGAATCGCTCGCGTTTCAACAGACGGCAGATACATTCGCAACATTTTACTTGGAGCTTTTCCGGGCGAAAAAAAAAACTATCGCGATGTGGCCGCGCCATCGCTCGCTAAAAGGCCAATTATTGCCTTCTACCGGTTACACCGCACGCGAGGCGCGTTATCACGATGTAATATTTTGTAATCGCGATTACGGCGACAGATCGCCATGTCAAAGTTATCCCTCGATCTCGCCGGCGCGTAATTAACACCTTAGCAGTTCAATGCAATTGACCTGCATAACACGTTCGTTTGAAGTATATCCAGCAGATCACGCCTCCGGTTAATTGGCGGCACTCCGTAACCCGCATGAGTATTAGCGTTGACGTGTGTGATGTAATAGCGCGGTAATACGCAGTTACTTGGGCAATTGCTCCTGAGCGCCATGATTGTGCTCATGGCAGAATCCCGATGTCTTGGAACGCAAGGTTTACTGTATCCGAGAGGAGGAAGGTGCTTTATCTAGCTTGCTTTATCTGCCTGCACGTAAAAACAAATATCATATTAATCTCGTATATTTTATAAGGAAATCCAATCAATTGTGGCCCTGAAAAATTTATCTGTTTATTTAATACAATCTGTATTTATCATTGAGCAAAAACATCGAGCGAGATTAACTCAATTTCTTTCCAATTTTACTGAACTTTTACATATCAATTTATAAAAAAAATTACGGAAATAGAATTACAGAACCTCGCTAACAGAGACAACGATAAAGAAAGATATATGCGGAATGCAAACGGAATGATAACAGATGCTGAATGGAAATCCAACTTTCGTAAGTCTGAACGGCAAGAGAAGGCCAGGAGGGTTCTTTTTTTTGGTCACAAAAGATACCCATTTATCTCACCCTGTTCGTTTCTATTTCTGTTACCATTTTCCGCGTCACTTCTAATTTCGGCGTTAAGAGGTTTCGCTCGAGATTGCTACTCACGACGCCGGTATAATCGCGTTTATGGCGATGACCTAAAGGATTCCGGCCGGGCTGACAATGAGTATGCGGATCGTCCGCGTAAACCGCGAAAGTCTCCTCGTCAAAAAGTATCCGCTGTAGTCTGAGAAGTGGACCTGCACACATTCGCGTTCGCGAGCTCCCTGCAATTGCCGAGCAATTTCATCCCCCCATCGCGCTCTCATTCCGCTCTGGGCGGCGCGCCGCTATGGATCTCTCCGCGTCTCGTAATACTAGTATTAAGTAATGGCGTTGAGTGCCATCTCCGGACCAGACGGCATATTAATTCAATTTTGCTTACGTAAGGTAGGTAGCCGGGACCAGACGAAGACACTAATTGCGATTTTTAATTATGGCACTGATTCAATTACGTCCCTTTATATATCCGCTCTAATTATTAATGCCGGCAGAGGGTGGCTGAAGAAGCAGAAGCGAGGGGGGAGGAGGAGAGAAGCGGATTACAGTTTTCTCGGATGGCACCTGACGAATGGCCCGCAATTCTGAGCCGGCCTGGCCGAACGCGACGCCGAGTAAAACACGGCCGTTTGCCAGGAAAGCTACGACATCTCGCGCAAACGACGTACCTCGCTGATGCGGATTTAACTGATTGCGCCCTGCCTCATTTAAATTCAAGACCGTCGTCCAATACGCTCTACGATGTCTTCAGCTACTGATGACGTTTGACGCATGCTGGAAAGAATGCAGGATGCGCCAAAGCGTATAGTAGCGAAATTAAATGCAAATTTTCCTTTCACGCTTTCGTCAATAAGACGCTTCTGCAATTTTTTCTCATAGGCTAAGGTGAAAACGGGAAGTATTGCATTTTTGCTATCAGAGTTTGATGAGTTCGCGAAATACGATCGTCACAAGAAATCTGAAAAGTTTACGGAGTTTGATCAAAGAGTCTAAAAAGCGAGAAGATACTAGCAAAAAATTAACATGAAGATGATTTGGAGAAGAAAATATATTTATTATATTTGATTTTTGATTTAAGAAGTTAAAGTTTAAAGAAGTCACGTTATTGCTTATATTAAATTGCATATCTATTAATTATATCTCTATCTAATATTTTATTTCATTTCATATTACTTCCTAATAGACATTGATTTGTTTTCGTTGTTCAAACCATCTTGATGAAACGTTTCGATAGCATAAGCAGGTAAATAACGTAAAACATTCTCGGCTGCCGTCGTCATTTCCAATTGCATACCGAAACAGAGCCATGCAGAAAATACTTTTCTCATGATCGTATTTTGTGCCGTCGCAGAATTCCATTCGCCGTGCGCTAGAAACGCAAGCAAACGATTTTATCGTATCCTCTCCTCTCCCTCCCTGGATTCGGAAAAATCTTTTCACGTGATCGAGAACGTTGTTTTCTTAAACTTGAACGTACATATATGGATGTGTTTCACTCGTTTCTCAAATATGCAACATTGTAGGGAAATGTCCGCCGAGCAGAACGAGAGAGAGAGAGAGAAAAAAAAAGAGAGAGAGAGAGAGAGAGAGAGAGAGAGAGAGAGAGAGACCACGTCAAGATCAAGAAACGGATCTGCATGCAACTGATATTTTTATCGAAGGAAACTCAAATCCAAAAAGTCGAGTAATTTATACGTGGAAGTTAGTTAGATCAGATCCTTTAACGACATCTTTTTGCTCGATTGCGCTCTCTCTCTCCCTTACTCTCCTGCAGGAGATTTCCTGAGATTATAAGCTTCGGACATAGTCATTATTCATTCCTATTGCAAAATTGAAAAATGCTGAGCATCGTATTATAGAAGCACAACAGATAAACGAGAGCAGAAAAACTTTACGAAGAACGGGTGAAAAATGACGAATTCACGCTTTATTCAGCATAGCCATATGTTCAACAAATGTCGAATCGGAAAACAATTTAGACGTGTGCGCTCGCCGTTGTCGAATGCGACCGGGACACCGAGAAAGGGACGAGGACGACCAGGAGAAACCGGAAAAGGCCCCGAGGTGGAAGACGAACAACCGGGTAAACTGTTTCCTCAAGGTATATAGATACACAACGGGAGTGAGGGGCTCTATCTCGGCATGGAATCGCAATAAATAGCTCTCCTGAAAACGTAGCCGGACAAGTGGTTGAAAGAGTAGTCAGAGAACAGACAGGAGGAAGAATGAGGTGGCTGATTTGAAGGAAGAGAGAAAAAGCGAGACGTGTGTCGATGCGGATAAATTCGTTGCGACATGTCGAGATATCGGCACGCTGGTATCGATTAACGTCGTTAGAATTTATTGTCGTGTCGTCAATAGTATTTATATCCCGCGATCCTGTCCAGCGCGACATATTTCTCCGAATGTATCAAATATGGATTTTATCTTTCGTTTTAGCTAAAAACTTTTGTTGTACATTTCGAAGTCTTTTATTTACCAATCTATTACTAGTAAAATATTTTATGATAACACTAGGTGAATTAAAAAAAAATTATTTATTAATGCTCCATACTGATTATTATGCTAAAAAAGTAGATGTTCTTTTAAAAAAAAGTAGAAGAAAAAACACGTGAAGACATGTATTATAATTCGAGTTGTAAAATTTAAGAGACAGAAAAGGGAATAACAAATTTATGACGCAATGAAGAAAGCATGACATTGGCGATAGAGAGAAAAGTTCACAGGAGAAAACCAGGGCATGGGACCGGAAGATACATCATAAATAAATGAATCGTTCTCGACCGCAAAACTAGCGGAAAATTGACTAAATAATGTAACATGCCGTTACTCACGTGACTTACTCCCTGCGGCGAGAAAGTCTGCAGTATCCCCTATGACGTATTAAAATAAATGAAGTATTTTAATCGCAAGTGCTATGGACCATTTAGAACAACGTTAAGGTCGTAAGCACATTGCGATTTAAATCAGTGATTTAAATTGAATACCTTTAGATAAATATTTGCTTCTTTAACGAGATTAAATTACAGAAATAATAATCCGATATATTGCAAGAATAGAAAGATGGAAAATTTTAATGCATCAGATTTTCTGAATTTTATGTAATTAGATTCCTTAATGTTAAATCTCTGTTGAGTTATATCTGCAGTCTTGTGTTATTTTTATTTTTTAATATTTCATTACATCCACGTATTTAAGCAAGAATCTTTGACTTTTCTTTAGATCCTCAGATATTATATTCTGCACCAATTACGTGGACAGAATTGTCTCGAGAGATGATGCAAGTATTTTTCGCTATCCTCTATCTACCGTACGCTATATACAATATCGCGGCACAGATATACATTATATCCGAGACATTACGGTACATTCAATGTTAGTCGCCAGATGGAAATAGCAAGCAAATAAACAGAGATGTTAATGCTCTTGCTCGAGGAATTCTTGACAAAACAAAGGCATCTATTCGCAAAGGAGCTCTAACCAGTTCATCCTCGAGACGGAAAAGGAGAAGCATAAGAATAAACCCGCACAATCTCCCGAGGCAAATACAGTTAGATATTAATCGTAAAAACGGATATAAAAAACAGACGAGGAAGAAATATATGGAGATGATGCTATATCGGCTACATTCTATTTTATTTAAAGATGAATGACGAAACCTATATAATGTATGATTGCGAAAAATAAGATTATACGCGAGATTTATACAGAAGAAGCACGTTTACATTTTGCACTCAAACGCCGCACGATATTTGTAAAATAGAAATTTCTGAGCATATGAATATTTTAAACTTGTTGGACTCCGCCGTCCAACAAGATATTTATAGTCCGACATTGAAACGTAATTGGAGAAGTAACGCAGATATAAAGCGCCAATTTGCAAAATTTATTGCGAAATAAGATCGTACTTTAAGTGAAATAGGGGATACTCAGGCGGGACGTGGTTACAGTACTCTATATTGATCGCGAGGGAGAAATAAGCGACACAATGGAGTTTTTAATTTGAGGAATCTGCCGCGAGAAGAAAACGATCATTTTGCGACAGCTTGATATCCCGCAATAGCCGACGTAAGACGGAACGCCTACAACGCCTTCGATATTAATAGCGAGATACTACGCGAGAGGGGGATGAAGAAGGGACTAAGGAATATAGTTATTAATGCAAACGGGACTCGAGAAATTCCTCTCGTGAAACAAAGCCGAGCTGTGCCGTCTTCGACGTCGCCCGGAGCTACTTGGACTCCAATAAACACCCAGGGAGACAGCGAAGGAGGAGAGACAAATGAAGAGAATTACGATGACAGGAGAAAATAGAACGACGGGAGGGTGAGCCGCTCTCCGGGCATTAGCACGTCGTTAACGCGTACACGGACATTTCCAATTTTCATTTATGACCCTCGTGCGCGCCTCTGCGGGAAGTTAGACAGGAAAAGTTTTGCCACCCTCATCCGAAGGAGCCGAATACGAAATGCGAGCGAGTGTGGGTACGTTTTCGCAGATAGGCTCGCGATGAGCAACGTAAACGGGATCGAAGCTTTGTGGGAGATCACATTACGTAAAGCGGGATGGGGCGCGCGGTTAAACCGTCGAAGGTCGAAGCAAACTTAGCCGGAATTTCGATCTCGAAAATCAGACGTCGTCTGTGGACACTGTATCGGAAGCTAATTCAAGAAATGTGAATTTTTACCGTAAAAAAGACAAATAAAGTAAATAAAAAGAAAGAACAAGCGATCAAGGAATTGTAATTAATTATTATTTCATGAAGTAATTAAATTATATCATCCAGTAGCAAATTCGCAATTGTAACATAATTTCAGCTGATGATTTCTTACTGATGATTACTAATGATTTCAGCTATTTGATAATCCAGAATGAAATAATATTACGGTATTTCGTTTTGTTTTGTTGATATAGTGGAATCCGTCTAAGTGCGTAATCAATGAGGTAATTTAATGATCATTCTTATGAGATAAATATTTTAGGTTACTTCGTAAAACTTTTTTTCTTAAAATTTTGCTTGATAAAATGACATTACGTAAACATAATTAAACGCAAAAGTTCAATAAGAATCTACATATGCATTTGTATTTCCAATTATTTCAAAGATGCACAGAATTTTTTTTATATCGTTGATTAATAAACTTTATTTTTCGCATAATAAAACTTCACTGCAGAATTAATGCAGTTTTTAAACAGAAAAAATATAAAAGAACGAGATACAATAATATAACAGTTCGGGATGGTCTGTATGTTACCGTGTTATTTAGTTACCTATAATACTATTACACGTTCGATTTATCTGATGAACAAACGTTCCTATGTTATTGTAATTCCATATTCGATATAATGCTGAATAATAATACTTCCCAAGCATTGTTAAATTTATCTGTATTCGCGAATCGATTGCATAAGCTATATAATAACGCGCTGCTCGGAAATATAAACAGCGCAACGTCCTCCGTGGTCACTAGAAAATACAGCTTCACCCGGCGTAACGTGCGGCTAAACATTACTTAACCGAAAATACATCAAATCTGGAACAACTATAATATAATTCGTCGGTGCCGAAGATACCGTGAGAATTTCTGGATATTTTGGCGAGAGAAGGAGATACCGTTCGCGGAGATAGGAAACGGCGGCCGAGCACTTACACACGCAAGTTCGCAAAGTTGGCCGTCATCCCAGCGCAAGAATGTTTGCCCTGCTGTGCCTTGGGCCAGCCCATTAAGTACTCGCCTCATCGCCGCAAGCCGCAAGCCGCAGGCTAACTGAAAATTACCGTGCCACTGAAACCCTTAAAACCGTCCAGGATTTACGTTGGCACACGACGCTGAGATGTGTACGTCACCCCGTCGCTCTACCGTACCGTTTTCCTCCTCATACGAGTAATTACGTGGCAGAATTAAAACGGGGACGTTACGACCACGCGTGCAACCTGACGAGGAGGACGAGGGCGGGGCAGGAAGGAGGAAGTTGACCATCATCGCGTAACAATTTTCTCCTCGTTTTATTTATGCGGTGCTTTCCGCTCGCATTTTTTTCTTTCTTCGCCACTAATTAAGTGTTTTGTTGCGCGCTCTTTTTCTGCGAAGCGCACAAAATGCGACAAAAAGGCACATGAGGCGAAAGACGAAAGAACAGGCTGAATGTGCAAAGTGCTAAAAATATTTATGTTACCTCCTTTCAAAGAGAACATATTTAGCATCTTTTTTTAATTTCATTATTCTGAAATTGTGTGAAAATTCATCGAATAAAATTTTAATAGAAGAAAGAACAGTTAGGGAAGGAAAAGGAAGTGTTACTGTGCGAGCGCGCTTCTTTCGGAACTTGTCGTTCGTATCTTTTTGCATTTAGGTCGCTCCTAAGTAATTAGGGATCAATATATGTTAAATATAGTTCCTCATAAATCACTTCTCACATTAATCATTCAAGAAGCGACTTCCTGGGCAAAATTCGTGCATGAGTCTGATAAAATAACAAAGTCCGGATAGTGATCTATCGGCGGGAGACAAGATAGTTGCCGTAAAAAAAGTGCACGTTGCGTTCTTTGCGAGTATAGCGGTCATAATGTGACCCCGGTCTAAAGTCAGAGAAGCCATAAAAATTATACAGCAATTTCAGACTAAAAGTGGGTAATAACGTGCTTTTGGCACCGAGATTGCTTACTTTATAACTCTTGTTATAAAGTAATATTCCAATCTACAACTCAAACCGCTGCAGTCGATAACCAGGGTTATCGTTTTTCCATTCTTTTTACCACATTTTTTTATTCGTCGAGATAGTACATTAATCAACCATTATATAATATATAATCAACAAAATTTTTAGTATAAAGAATTACGTCATAATTAGACAAAAAGTTGCTATCTTATCACAAAAATTATTATGAATATTTAGTAGGAACATAAATAAAACTTTGTAATTTAAATGAAAAGTTTTAAAAATGCTTTCCGATACTTCACAGAATAGAAAAATTTCCTTATTTCCGTCTGTAATCAGCAGAGCTGCTTTTTTAATTTACTTTATACTACAAGGCTGCTGCGTTACGGCTTTCTCTCAACATGCTGGTAAAGAAAATGATCTGGCAAAAGTAACAGAACAGGTTTCACGTCTCATTGAGTTCCAAAGCTACCTGCATCACTAAGAGCACAGAGAGTTATTATATCGTACTTGTGCAATACAAAACGTGGCATATTTGCGTGAAAGAGTTTTAATAAAGAATCGAAGGAGGTTCCACCTCGCCCGCCACAATGTACACCCGCACTATGAACGAGTACAATACAGTCGTGTACAAAGGGACAGAAATCAATTCCCAGTTTAAAGAGCCGAATTCAACGCAGAAAGCGGAGCAAACTATACGTCGGCGTCGTTGGGTTCCCTGATTGGTTAACAAACTGAATACTCGCGTAACATTTCGGATCTCTGCGATCCGGTCAAGCGTGGCCCCGGAGCAACCGTGAGTCTCGTAGCAGTGGAACTCGCAAACCAACGAAGCAACTTCTCTTAAATAAGCAACCCTTTGGAGTAATCGCGCGCATCTGAGAGCTACGTTTTCCCGTGAGCTTGTGCGGATCGGCGTTCACATACGTAGTACAAATCTATCGTGACGTAAATTTCGCTAACAAACGGGTTGTTGTAAGCATGAGAATTCTACCAGACGGTCTCGCTTGTTCCGCTACAAAAAGGAATGTCAACCAAAGACTATTATCTCAAGTGTAGAAAACTGTTAACATCAATGGTTAACCATATGATCTAAATTTCAGCAGCATACCTCAAATATTAATTTCATTCGAGTAATCAAGATTTGATGTATTCGTATTAATTTCTGACATTCGCTCCCTAATTTAAATCTTGAATTTGAAATTAGAAGTCACATTTATTTCTGAATTTGTTCTGAAGGACATAACTCAAGTATTCTTGTCTTTTATAAAAGTCTGACAAAGAAAATGTTTCAATGTAAATGTGCAAGATGGTTTTCTAATTGAAAACACATGGCAATTGCCAAATCTTGAAGTTAAATATAAATATCTCATTCGTTCCACCATTAAATTATATTAATTGCATATAATAATTAATAAAGTAAAGGGTATTTTAAACAGATATCGATAATATCTATTTATGATAAATATAGAGGCAGGTGTGTTATTATGGAATAACACTTATATAATACAACGACATAAAAATGTTTGGGAGATATTTGCAATATTACGCCAAATAAATTTAAAAAAGCTGCAAGATTTTGGAACTTTTAAATACATATAATTAATTTCTAAGCATCTTTAGTGTTTAAGTTGTCCCTATATTAAATATTCTTTTATAAATATTAAATATTATGTTTCAATTATCTAAAATGATCTAGATGTCCGATTCTATTTATAATATGACAGTTCGTAAGATTCTCTGTATGTAATACTAAATTGTATTCCTTCACTTTTATGTGAATTCGAGAACTCGAGCTTACATTCGATCTCCGACGTAATATCGAACTATGTTCGGCATTAACCGCAAGTGCAAGCAGCGAAATACGTAACTATCTCGTTTTGGCGGACTGTCAAAATTTTCGATTCAACCAAGATCTCTACCTAAATCCGCACTCAGGGGTAACCTGAGGGTCGCGTGTTTCGACCATAATCTTGCGAACTTAGCTGTTTAGTTTATGGATAACTTAGTTCACAAAGTACGCGAGGAACTTAGTCAAAATATCTTACAAGTACGATGCAGCTAGCGAAACGTTTCAATTTTGCCATAATACGAGCATTAATTTCGAATCTAATAACACTGCAATGACAAGTGGCTAGGATTGAAGGATGAATCGAATTTTAATTAAACTGGCAATTTTTTAAATATAGGTACGTCAAAAAATTGAAATTGTTCGGATGACAATAGAAATCTTTGTGTGGATCGTGTATCTGTTATATTTTTCGTGTGTAAAATTTACGTCTTATATTGTAATAAATATTTTATTTTTAAATATTAAGCACATAGTCACGTTGGTTATTTAAAAAACGTTCAATTCAATTAAAATATCCTCTTCATTAACTATTTTTCTTTTTATTACTTTTTTAAATATTGATATTTATTTCCGCTAGACCTGAATTTTCAACTTGCATGTTCAATTCACCTTCCAATCCGATTTAGTCAATATTGCCATGCTATATTTTTTTTATAATTTCCACTGGCTGTTCTGTAGCCTTTTTGAACAATTCTTTCGATTGAGAAAAAATATCACGCGGCGCGGCGCAAGAAGGAAATTTTGTCGAGGAGAAGTGTATCCAGACCGGTAACAGTTATCCGAGCAAGTATTCGATGCTTATCAACACACAACGGTATATCTATGATTCCACTTCAACTTTTTAAAGCGTTGATGGTTCAAAAGACACACACCAATGCGATTTATATAAACGCCCGGTTTCTTCTCGCGGAATCGACAATGGCACGAAAGCCTGCGAGAAACATGGCGCACAAACATTTCCAGAGTGCGGAATCGTTTATCGCAGGCGCGTGACGTATTTTTCTGCATCCCCGATCCCTCGGGGGAGGGCGTTTTCAATTTCGCGCAAGGCTATTATTGGCGTAGCCGCGCCGATAAGACAGGACGTGAACGAGCACGCGGCGCGGCTCGCGAACAAGTAAGTACGCGCTATATGTTTGAGCTAGCCGCGTATATACGTTATATCGGCGCCAGTTTCGAAATATCGGAAATCTTAGCGTGTCGCGGTCGTGTTCCGCGAAAGAAGGAGGTCGCCAACTTGCCGAGCTAGAGACAAGCGTTTACATCGCCTCCCCTTCGACTACGTACCGGCGTTAACCGATGCCGTGAGCATACCAAGTTTACCCTTAACTTCGCTCGAGGGTAGCCGCGTGCATTCACGTATACACAACAAACATACGCATACGTGCACGCGCACACAAAAACAAACTTACACACACACACACACAC
>NW_020222900.1:384643-465741 GCF_003070985.1 Temnothorax curvispinosus
CACACACGTATGTTGACGCAGCAACTATCGCTCGGGTTTATCTCTACTCTACGAGGTATACAGAGTTCCGTGGCAAAATTTTATACTCTCTTTTCCTCCAGTTAACATCGCTCTTAGAGGGGTGTAATCGTCGTGCCCCGCGTTGCAGCGCGGCGCAAAATTAGCGGGTGCTCTCGCGGCGAATGAATCAGCCGAACGATCAGCCGGGTGGCGAGGCGGCGGCGTTTCGGGAGTAACGACTTCGTTACTACGTCCGATTACTCACGCCCGACAGGGCGATTTTCGAGAGCGTTAAAGAATGAGAAAGAGCGTGTTACCGCCGTTACATGAGGCGCTCTTGAAAGTCGATATGAATATTTCAAAGAACGAATCTATAGATGCCGTTACAAAGAAGAGATTTTACATAAGTGCAGGTTGCTCCCCAGACCTAACGAGCCATTTTCACTGAATTCCTTGATCAATTGAAATCGACCTTTCCTTAACGAAAACGTGAAGGGATTCATCATTCGCTATATAACTTGTAATTTTCTATATTAAATACTCTCGCAATAAATCCTCGAATATTATATACAAATCTGGTCAAATAAATTTCAAAGATTAATATTTATTAATAAAATTTTACAAAATAAAATTTGATTATTTATCTTCGTTTTCGGAAAACCATAGATTTTTCAGTTATTTGTTCCTTAAATACATATCTGTTTAATATTTTACTTGCTTGAACACATTTGTAACTGTAATAATGAATAATTGATTAGGTGGTGGCAAAAAATATCGCTGATACTACTAGAAGTCAGTTTTAAATCGATCAATAAATTTATACAAATAAATGATGGCATATATGGTAGACATCTTTTGTATGATTTATTTATCACAATTTTTAATTGTGAAGATTAAATTAAATTTTTTTTTAATAGACATCTTTCTTTCTTCCTTATTCTGTAATTTCAATTCAAATAAAAAAACGGGAATGACATTTTGTATTTTTAATAAATGTATTAAATTAGCTTCTCACACGACGCAAGATATCAAATCAGATCTGTGATTGAGAGCAGACATAGAACGCGATCTTAATTATCTGAGATTAGCTAAAGTAAGTTGAGCACACATGTTACGTTTCTCTGTATATCGCGTATCGTATTGTATACGATCCGATGGGACTGATCAAAGTCGTAGTCTATGCAGCCTAAGAGCCCTGATTATCTTCAAACGTGAAATCGAGTTACGTCGCTACATTGCGACAGTAATGCTATCAGGAGCAGTGTCTTCTATAGTGGTTAGAACATCTAACATCTAACACCTCGCCGAGATCTAATTCCTTTACGTAAGGAGACTATAGAGACAGTCCTGTATGCGACATGTCTATGTCTATTGCCTATCGACGAGAGGACGGTCTCGAATTTCTCTAGCGAGTTTTCTTAGCGTTTGTTGTTTGTATTGTTTAAAGTATCGTACACAATCTTCTTTAAAACGCATCAGTTTCATGATATAATCTAACTCTTTCAGAATTCCGCACGATCCGTAACGCGCACTACGAATTCATCGAAATTAAATCCAATGAAAAAAATGGAAATATCCCAAAAAACTTTTGGAATATGTACATATTGAACGATATATATCTTAAATAAATAACGTGAAATGAAAGGTAGATATTTGAGAGATATTGGAACTTTGGATCTGTTATCGTACATTCTAATATGCCAAAAGACGATTTCCGAGTAAGAAACCGAAACCATTCAGTCGTTTCTAATCAATAGCTGTTTGCGAGATCGAGATTTCAGGGATCTACGAGAGAGGCAGGAAAGATAAACCACTACACTAAAGTTCTAAAGAGAGCGCGCGATCCTCGCGACGCAAAGTCAGGTCGTGATCGAAGAGAGGATCACGGCGACCGAGAACTGCAGTCGAGAGCAAAATCTTTGAGAGCGATCGTCATCATTCATCCCGGGTATGCAACGGGAACGCATCTACATCGCAACGCGGTGCGGTGGCGGCGCTATCTTAACGGTGGCGGCCAACCTAGCTTGCGTCCTCCCCCCGCTATCGACGGTGCCGCGCCAAATGACCTGGCACTGAAAGATCGCGCGAAATCACATCGCGCGACGGCAGACGGACGGATTCGTCGATCGGCGTGTCTTTCGGGTAAACGATCGACTCTCTCGCGCCGCGCTGCGCCGCGCCGCTCGGCGTCGAGTCGTTATCGGAACGTTCACGTGCGAGGCGTAGCTGATGAATGGTCCCGCTCGCCAAGGTACGGGCCCGTCACGCGAGACGTTATTTATAACCCACCGAGGTGGGACGGAAGGCCTGTACGTCATCAAGCGGGACATTCCTTGTTTTTTTTCTTTTTCTCTTCTTCTTCTTCCTTTTCATTCATTTTCGCGCGAACGTCCGCCCCCGCGGTCACGCTTTCGCGCGATCAGCGCCCGAAACGAGCCTGCGACGCGTATCACATCGCGACCGTCTTCGCGATAACGCGGAGATTGAATTCGCGGGATGATCGCACGACCCGATGATGGAAAGAGATTAATGCTCTTACCACCCTTTTTCGATGACCGGCGCAAACGAGCCTCAGCTTTCCGAAGCTAGCCGAACAAAAGTTATGCAGAGGACACTTCACGTGCCGAACGTTTAATTATTTACCGATAATGACAGCGCACGCAAGGCCATCGATGTGCTCATCAAATGCCTCGCAATATAAAGTAGCTCCGATTACTTGTGTGCTTTCTTCATTAACGCTCGCCAAGTTAAATACGCCGCTTTGTAACCTAGCTTTCCAGAAGAAATTTGGGGAATAATCGTTAACGTCGCACTTGACGTTTTCTTATTAAGAGCTTAGCATTAGTTTGCACCTGTAATACATTTTTGAGGTGACGGTAGATAAATCGCGCGCTTGTTAAAACGTGCGTGTTTCGTGTGTATTAAGAAGAATGTTTATATAACGCAGGAAGAGAATAATGAGACTAAATTAAATTTAAAATATTCGACATATAAACACAACTGGTCAGGAAGAAAATATCTAAAATTGTAGATCATATTATATCATAATCATTAATTCAGATCACAATATTTTTTTTTGTATAGATCTTTACCAATACCTATAACGTACAAATCGTATTCAATCTTTGATGATAAAAAGTTAGGTGAGATTCTAACAGAGAAGTGTCAACTGCCATCTTTCTATCTAACAAAATAAAATTTTGTCTGTAAATATTCTCTATCTGATTTTTTCCATCTACAAAATTAAAATTAATTTTTTTAAGCCAGGATTTTAAAAAATTTTTATTCTAAATCTAACATTCAGAAGTATATGAAGAATTAAATATTTTTTCTCTCTCTCTCTCTCACTATTAAAACAGAAAATGTTATCCTATATATCAGTTTTTTATATTCCTTCTAGTTTCATTGTCTTCTTGCTATTATATACGCTATTTTCATAGAATTAAGTTTTTGTCTAGTGTCTAATTTCAGCGGCCCAACTTTATAAAACAGGATTTCCGTCCACGCCGAATATAAATGTTTTAAAAGTATTATCACATCTGCAGGGAAGATTCTATTTTAACTATGTAACGACGTTAAACAAGCATAAATTTGCCTGTACGTATTTACCATAGATCTCGGTGCATTTGTCTTACAAAATTAATAACGTACCGTCTCCAGCGCGATAGAGAGCGTCACTTGTGTTTCATTCAGCCAAGTAATGGTACGTATTTCACGTGAACACATGGCGTACTTTCGTGCGGATACACATCAGTGCTCCAACCACTGACATACTGCAATATCGCATGATCGTTTAGGCTTTGCCGGGAGTCTGGGTATCCATGATCGCGTCGACATGCAAAATGGAGACATGAGTTAATATTCAAAGCCTCCGTGCTGACCTTATCCTGGACGTCCGAATATTTACTGTGGCTCTAGAAATGTTGCCGATCTATATATAAGCATTGATTATGCATTGTGTACCATTTCGATTTACCACGATTGGCAGAAAACTGAATTATAAACAGAACAATGAGCAAAGAGTGATTTAGAATGCAGAAGTAAATTTTTTATTTTCAAGTCTTTATTCATTATTAAAAGAACAACGCTAGTAAACGAATATAGATATGTATAATACGTAAAGTAATAGTAACTTGATTGTGTATGTAACTTTGCACACTCTCCTCTGGACATTTAAAGATTTTCTAGCCAAAGTAATTATAAAGTTTAAGTTGTTGTTTGAATTATGACTGGAATGATGAGAATTTATTTCAATATTTACATCAAAATACACGTCAATATAAGAAAAAAAAAATAACGAGGAAAAAAGAAATAGGGCGTTGTTTATTAAGTGTTCCGCAATAAATCCTCTCGTGCACAAATTTAACAAAATGTTACATGATAATCCTGCTCATGCATATATCGGGCATCAATGCAACATAAATGTACTTTCATAACATCATAACATTATAATATTAAACAATATAATATTACACAATAAAATATAACAAAATTTATAATAAATATATAAAGATGTAATAGAGAAAAAGAGAAAAACTTATTAACAAATCTCTTTTTCTAAACATCTATATAGCTATTTTATATGTTGCTTATTATTCTAATAAAAAAATCAGAACTGACAATGCTAAAGCTATGAAATTACAACTCGAAGTATGTACATGAATCAGACTAACAATATTGAGTGAGATTAAAGTTGCATGTTTGTATCTTAAAAACACGCGACGAAAAAAATATGTTTGCGATTGGGAGCGTTAATGGTTGTTACACACGGGATTCGGTATGACAGAATTTCCATCCGCGCTGAAACGGAAGTAAAAGTTTCACCGCGTTTTCACTGTGAAAAAGCGCTATCGAGGGAAATGGTGGCCGGCCGCGTTCGGCTGATTACTACTGGCAGCTTAAAAGCGATGATACATGCAAACGTAAATCAAATGGTGAAGTATTTTCAATGCACGGGTCTTCCAATTCGGTCGCGTTAAGTCGCGTCGAATAACGGTAGGAAAATCTCTCACGATATTTACTTTCATTTTGTCGCGACGCGGTAAACCAGTTAAAAGTTTTGAATCGCGGCAAATTTGCGCGCAAATCGGGTGCGCGTTCCATATAAACAAATGTTGGATTTGCACTTTAGCGTTTAGAGAATAAATCTGTATTTTAACTCAACGAGTGGGTTGAAACGTAAAATTTGCCCGCTAATATGTTACAGAGATTTTTGTTTTATTGTAATTTTATTCACACGGAAATGAGAGACACAACAAAACACAGTTTCTCTCTCTCTCTCTCTCTCTCTCTCTCTTTCTTTCTCTCTCTTTTCTCTCTCTCCTCTCTCTCCTCTCTCTCTCTCTTTCTCTGTATGTGAATATTTAATTGTATCACTTTTAGAAGTGCGTTTTAAAATATTTTTAAATATTACGAAAATTTAAGTTCTTGACATTATTGTTGACAGTTATATATTTTTAGATAATAATAAACTGGAAAATTCTCGCCGTTAATTCAGCTTGCTGTATTCGTACTACAGACACATAAATCCGTATACCAAAATAAATTTTTGGTTAGATACAATAAATATTTTTAAAAAACATGTTTTAAAAATTTTTTAAATAAAAATATTTTGATTAAAATGATATTTATAAGTTAATATACCATTAAACAATTGTTAACTCTAAAAAATACTCAAATCAATCAGTATATCAAAAAATAGAATGCTTCCAAGAGTAATCTCTTCCTGCAATATATTTATATCCATTATCTTTCTACGGTAAGAATTCACGGTATTTTCCAACATTGCTTCAACGCGTAAAAATAACGCCCGTCATGACCGCGGATCGATATAGCTAGCGAAATAAAAATACGAGCAATTTTCAAAATTACCAATAACACTTTCGTGCAAAAAGTTCATGCGCCGTTGACATACTTTGAAAATGCGACTGACGTATCCTGTATCAATTGGATCGCAGATAGTATGATTATAGTTCCACCAATATATGCAATACTGCACTTTTCGCGGAATATGACTTCCACCAGTGACATTTCATTGTCCGTATAACCTGTATACATTTGTAAGTGGCATGGATGACGTAAAAGTGATCGAGTCATCTGTATTATCGAAATCAAAAAAACCACTCTTAACTTTTAAAATAGATTTTTAAACTTATAATAAATAAACATCTTTTATTTAGAGAATACACTCGAGAACTATGTTCTCTAGGCCTTTTTTATTTAACACCTTATCCAATCTATACATATATAAAAATAAATGCCCTGACTGACTGACTGACTCATCAACGCCCAACCCAAACCCCTAAATCTAGAAACATGAAATTCGGGTAAGCACCCACTAATAAGAAAGGATTTTTAGAAATTCAACTTCTAAGAGAGTGAAAAGGGGTAAAACGTGTTATCGTAGCGAAGCACAGGCATCGAGCTATAGTAGTATATAATTTTCGGTTATAGTCATATAATTATCGTATGAAAAAAATATTCTCTCTTGGTCCTTATATTAATTTTGTATATTGCGTATGTATGCTTGCGTAACATAAAACTAACGATTGCCCTTGATGTGTTACAAGAACAGTGATGAAATGTGTGCGTACCACGATCAATAATATACAATGCAATAAAATATAATAGGAACAAATACGTTTCTTGGATATTGACAAGCATTTGCGTCTTCAAGCTGAACTGACAAGAACGTGTAATATAGTGCACGACGCTTTTTAAGTATAGTTTCGAAAGTTTTATGCGTATTCTCTGTATTCGTCGAGCGACTCACCTCGCATTACTTATTCCCTTATAATTTGTATTCCTGTTGCCTTTGGTCGAACTAAGCGCGTTGCTCGAGTTCTTGTGTTACTTGCATTCTCGGACTATTGTATTCTCGAGATAGTTCCGATTCTTCGTGTTGGAGTATCGGAGTACAAATGAACGAGAAAAGATACACAAGAATATATTTATGTGCATAGAGAACGGGAGTTGAATAATAGATATAGAAATAAAATTTTTATACGATAAGATTAAATATTTATTGATATATCGAAATGGATGTTATTTAAAGTTACAGTTACATCACGATTTTGAACTAGTATTTTATTTCAGATTTAATTAAATTTATGTTCCAACGATTCTTCGAAATTCTATCTGTGCAACGATATGATATCGAAAAGCATCAAAAAATAATAATTATTAATTTACAAAAAGTTAATAACGTAAAAGAATGGTTTGAATTTTATTAAATCTAATTTTTTTAATCAAATTGGTGAGATCTTAAATATTTGCAGAGACAAAATTATTTTTATTTATTCTTACAAGCATACGAATTTTATCAAAATCGATTTGAGAATCTGATATGCTATCATTCTGTTACTATAAGTAATGACAAATGCAATGATACAATTATGATAATCTATAGTTTAGAAATTCAGATTTTGGGATATTAACCGGAGATTCTTTTCATTTAAGATTTTATCGTCATGTCGTTGGAGTTTTCCGTATATCGTCGACAAGAAATCTCGAGGAGATCGGCAGTCTGCAGTCAGGGGTCCGCCGTATTCGTGATTGGATTGACAAGTACGTGGAGACGCGAGTAAATCTTTAAGCCCATCGCAACATTTCTAAGAGCACTGTAGATTTCGTGCCTTGATTCTGCACTCGTTGCACGCCCTGCCACAGTTTCTGTCCGTGACACACAGTGCCGTACGTCCTGGAGGATAAGGAGACAGAGGGACGAGAGAGAAAGGGAGAGGGAGAAAGAGAGAGGGGCGGAGGGGTAGCAACAGAGAGGGAGGAGAAAGAGAGAGGAGAAAGAGAGAGAGAGAGAGAGAGAGAGAGGTTTCCCTTATCACACACACACACACATATACATACATTTACGTGCGTGTGCGTACGCGCTTCTGAACGTGTGTCGACGTCCTCTCCTGCGGGGTGAGAGTGCGCGCGCGTTAGTGTACGTCTCTGTGTGTGTCCGCGTCCGTGGACCCTCTGCGCGCTTCCATCGTCACAGGGGGTGGATCGGAAGCGCGCATGCTCCCACGGCCGAGAATCTCCCCAGTCAGGGTAAATCTGCCACCGAAACAAGACGTGGTGCGTGCCGTCATGCTATATACAATGTCGCGTACGCGAACGGTCATCGTGACAATTTCTTAAAATAGCGCGGGGTGCAAGCTCGCGGGTCGGAAAATCGGTATGGAGATTCGCGGCGGGTGGAGTTTCGTGTCGATCGTCGAAACGTAGCCGACGGTAGCGGAAGTAGAGAACGAGCAAGAAAGACGGGAAAAGAAATAAAAAAAAAAGAAAGCGGAACGAGACGGAGGAAAGCAGTTTCGAGCGATGAGTTGTTGATCATAATCGTAAAAAAGGGAGTCGCGACGAACGTGGAATTGAAACGACGGCAGCAGTTATGCGGTGAACGGAGAACATTTTTACGACCGGACCGCTGGCTGCGCGAGATCTCGAGCGATCTCGGAGTAGAGCGACGGAACAAAGAAGAGCGGCTCGGAGATTTCGCGTTCCTTGGTGAATCGCGATCGATCGATCGATCGCTTCTCGAACGATCTGGCGGGATGCAGTGTCGATCGCCGGTGCTTTATCCTTGTGTCTGAAAGATTGTTGAAAGATTCTTGAACAAAGTGAAAAAAAAGAAAGAAACAGATGTGTTCTCGGAACAATCGCGTCTCGCTATGTGTTCTGTAACTCTACGACAATCTTCGATTCCTAGGACACTGCCAACGCGGACCGCGCGCGTACGCGCGACGAAAGTTGGGACCGCCCTATGAGGCGATTCCCTGACTCGCAGCCCTGAAAAATCCCCGAAATCGTCGCGCGAGACGTGAAGTTCCTCCTCACCTCAAGTTCGTCCGAGGCGCTTAACACACGACTCTTTTAACCGGAAGATTTAAACCGTCGAGTGAAGGAGCGCGAAGATTTTAACGAAGACTCCGCGGGAGAGCGGAGCAGACGAGGAGGATATAGGTGGAAAGTTTCGCAGCACGCGGCACGTTGCCCGTCGAAAGTTTCGCCATAATCATTTCCGTGCGCGTTATCGCCTACGTGGCGACTACAGGAAATAGACGACACACCAAAGTGCGGAGAATTGTGCGGGTCGAATATATACGCGTCGTTTCTCACGGGAAATCTGACGCGGACCATCACTCGTCACGATAATTTATTTTTTTCAAGTAGATTGAAACCTTCCGGACTAAATCGCGACTGAATCGCGATTATAGACCGCCGGTTGTCTCGTTTCAATCGCGGATACGGCTGTGCGAGATCGTGTGCTAATAATCGGGCGTAAGAGCCAAAGCAAGTCGGCGGTGATAAGACCTGGTGTCGCCTGGTGGGGTATATCAGTGAGTGGTGATAGTTAGCGATCTCGCTAAGGAGGATGTGAATCGTTTCAGTATCAAAGTGCAAGCGTCTCCCGAAACAGTCGCGGAAATGGCTCTGAGATGGCAAGCGAGGCTCTCAATTGCTGCCATACTCTTCATGTGCACGGAAGGTAATTGCTTTGCCGCTCTCTAATCATCTTGCATGAACCGTGTCTGCGACGGGGAAATGGGTATGGCGTGCTTTCGCGGCGTTAGGCGGCCGTTGGGGAAAATCATGAAAAAGTACTTTTAATCGTGAAGAAGAAACAAGAGACAAATATCGTGGAATTGTTATTAATGTGCTCCTCTGTGTGACGGTTCGAATTTGTCAGCGTCTTCTTGCTGCTTCCAGCGTGCAATCTTGCAATCCCGTGAACGTAATTTAGCAACAAAAACATTGTTATACAGCTAATAAAAATACTTTTGCTAGTTTTTTGAAAATCACAAAAATGCTAAAGCAGCACATTAATACATTTAGGTGTATGTATTTCAAACTATTATTCAGACACATTCGTATATATTCTTTACTGTTGACATTCTTGTAAAAAGAAACATTTATTATTGTTTTGCAAACGATTACTTGGAGATACTTGTCAGTAATTAGTTACTAATTATAGTCACTTGTAAAATCCATCTACAATATCAATATTGTCGTAGGGGAGAATAGGAACGATGATAATAAGAGATGAGAAATAGGCTTTTAGAGAGAGTACGAGAGGCATACACGCATTACGAAGCAGCGAAGCGGTACCTCATGACACAGATAAAATCTCATCCACTACCGCCCGCGATAATTAAGATTCAGTTTAATTACGTTAATTGCAACGCGACATTTGCTGCTCGAAGAGGGAGAAATTTACGACTGCTGTTCTAGTCAAAGAGTAAGCGAGGTACGGGAAAGAAACGTAGAGATTTATGGCTCATGTTTGCGCTTTGTAAACGCGGAGGAAGTCGATTGTTTGCTGTGTGCCTGCGATATCCATACAATTCCTTCACCGCGTATGGTCGACGTAAACTGAAAGAGGAAGATGATTTATAATTTTAGCTCTCAATTACAGATGGGCATCTGGAAGTGAGGGAATTCGCGAGAAAAACGTGTCACGTAACTTCCCCCGACATTATAGATACATTTTGTAAATTTGTTACATTTAAATGTATGTATATATCTATGTATATTTAAATGAAATTTAACGCGAAAAAAATATTTTCAATATATATACGTGGAAGCAGAGTTTTCGGTTTGCACTATGTAAATTCTAATTTTCCCTAAAATAACAGATTCCTTTTGAGAAGCAATTATAATTGTATATTTAACTGGGACTCAATAAAAAATGTTTTACGCGCAGAAACAGAATCTTCAATTTGCGATGTATAAAGGTTTCATGTAAAAGCGAAGTTACTTCGTATTTTTGCATTGTCGGTAATTAAACGAAATAGAAACTTACGATAAAAACAGGAATAATGTACAATAATGTGATGAATAAGAAGTTAAACGCAAAATTAAAGTAACAAGTTTGTTAAAATACAGAATCTCTTGTAAAATAAAGTAAAGAATGAAGAGAATATAATATGCTGCTTAAATTTACGAGAATATCCGAAGAAATATACATCTATAAATGTACATTATGCATTACATAATCGCATAATGAGGATGAGATTATTAATCAAACTCAACGCTTTAATGAGATGTTTTAATAGCGTTTGAATTAAATAAAGCAAAAGATAAAATTTGTGCGCATCGGATAGACTGGATAGAGAATATACAATTATGTACTTATTGAGTTATGTATATATAACCATGTGTCTATATAATAAAAAAGTAGAACTAGTTCATTTCATATATTATAAATTTTATAACTGACATACGCGTAATACATATACTATTTGCAATAAATCGATGAAAATGAATAAATAAAAACAATATATATTCATAAGCATTGCAAAGAACGTGTTTTTAAATGGAAGCTTTGATGTAAAACATGGACATTTTTGCAATTATTTTGTTATAATATTATTTAGTTATTACTGACATTGAATATACTTATTACTTAATGCAGAAAAGATAATTAGTGCTTGCTAGATGAAGCGGCAGAAGTAATAAAACTATATATAGTCCTCGACGTTTCCTCGATTAATTAAAATGATTAATGAATCGTTTTGTAAGGATAGGAAGAGGTTGATTTGTAACATAATAAAGATAATAAAATAGCACTATGTATTACAAGAGACATGAATTATTGTCAACTGCATGAAGCTCTAAAAGTACAAAAACTTAACTTTCGTTTTCGAAGAAAATGCTAGACTTAAAAAAGCTTCTTATCCATGAAACTGAAAATTTGCATCTGAGAATAAAAAAAATACCAGTTTTATTTTTAATTTCATCTTTTCGATAATAATAATTGAAATATCAGAAGCTTTCTTTAAAACGTATCATAATCTTCAGAACTTTAAAAAAAAATCCAAAAAGATCTCTATTAGTCATATATAGAAACATAAAAACTTTACAAAAATCTATTCTAAATTACTTTCTGCAGGTATATGTGGTATATGTATTTTGCTTTTAAACTTAAACAAACGAACCAAATGGTCGCCGCAGGAATTCAACGTAGACGTTAATAAACTAGTTAACATGCCGCGCGACGTTTATCGTGCGCGAGAAATATCGGGATCACGTACTATATCCCTCGCCCGCGCGACTTGTCGTGGCGCAAGGGGTGGTCGTAGGAAATAACGGAATGGTACTTGGCGGCGTGAAAGGAGTTACTCAATTGAATCCACGGTATCGGGCGATAAAATGGTACAGCTAATGGAATTACCGGGGCGCGCTTGCATGCGTGCGACGCAAATTTATCGCATGCATTATTCATAACTCGGCCCAAGTCGGCCAGTGCCGCGCGCCGATGGTGTTCGCGCGCGCAAGTAAAACGTTTCTCCTTCCGAATATATATCGATTCGGTAGATGAGAGATGACACGCAATATCGATCATTGGCCGATGTTACATGGCTGCGTGGTAAAGTAAAAAGCCAGCCAGAGAGAGGCCTTCGCCGAGCCTGGATTCGTCGTCGTCGTCGTCGTTGTCGTACCGTTATATTTCATAGCCTTGCTTCACACCTCGTTTGCGCCATTGTCGTTCTAGACGAACAACTTTCGCAATTTCATTCGGCGCCACGGACTGCGACAAGGACTTCGCGCGCGAACTTGGTCCAGGTAAATTAAACGCTTGTCTCCGCTCGTGCGATGCCTAACTCGGCGATCTTCAGCTGTCCAAAGGCCTCGGAAATTCAAGTAATTACCGTCGCGCTCCGGGTGTGAGATGATAAAAAGCGCCGGTCGTCAAGGGAAAAGTAGCGTGGTTGAAATAGGCCGAGGCGCGGAGAGTAGACGTCGACGAATAGAATGTCGGAAATTTAACGTGGCACGGATTAAAAGTGATATAAATTTTCGACGTGGCCCGATTTTCGATATGGCAGATCTGGCAGATGAGCGTTTTTATCGCGCGAATGGAAACCATTTTCATATGTTTACCAGTCTGTATAGATAGTGTGTTCGAAACCAACAATGGTACACCATTTTTTAAATATAATACTTGGTTTAGGACAATAGTTCGTAAACTATGTATGCGTCTGCATGGCGTATTTTTGCAACTGGGTTTCAAATATTCATTTATCGCGCGTTCGCAAATATTAACGTCAGCCATGACAGAAATAACATTCTAGATACGCATCGTGTTTCATATCCTCCATTATACCTACGAATTTATTCGAATCGATTTTCTCATAAAAATATCTCGCACGCACAGCGCTAATGATTCATCAGTTATAAACGATGAAAAATTTTTTTATCACAAGTTTTCATAAATTTTTATTAATTAAATTGCAAGAGAAGTTATATAAAAAAAATCACAAAATCTTATCCTTATTAATTCCTTCCTATTATTTCTATAGTAAGTGTCCTATAAATTTTATAATTAAAGTTTTAATTTGAAGTTACAAAAATATCTAATAAATATCAAAAAGTTATATAGATTTTAATTGAGGAAAAAATTGAAATGAGAGAAATATATCAAGCACAAAAATTTAAAAAGTATTAAAATTTGTTTCTTTACCTTCTGCACGTGTATCTTGCGATAAAGGCATGTCAAATCCGCCTTGCTTTAAAGCTGAATAGCTTTTCTTCTATATAAAGCATTAAATCCGCACTTTCATTACAATCTTGGAATCTGTCTCTTCACGGATCTAAATGGGTTCAAACATGCTAATTGGCTAAAACGCTACGAGATAGTCATCGTCGGCAAAGGTGCTTCGCGTTGAATCTCACGTTATTATAGGATCAAGTCAAGTTAATCTTCTGAAAACGCACCCGTGGTTTAACAGATCTACGTCCAGCAAACATTTCAGGAGATTTTCATATTTTCACGAAAAGACTGCTAAAAGGAACCAAGAAAGTTTTATCGAGAGACTCGAAAAATAGCCGTAAAAAAGTATGTAAAAGCTCCTCTAAAACCTTACATGCGTCTTAATCTTTAGGACCATAACATTTTAGTTAAAAACGTTTCAGAAAGAAAAATAACGGAAATCTGCCAAAATTCAGTATTTTGATTTTGCGAAAGATAGTTGATGCATTATAATAAATACACATGTGAATTTTTATTTTTACTTACAGTCAGATCCTTAGAAAGTTTTGCACAATGTTCTATTTGTTTCTCTTAAGAGACATTTGATTTAAAAGAAACAATAATAAAAATAAATCTTATAGCTTTTTACGCTCGGATATTCAGAATGATACCATTTTCTACTGCATTCCTTGCAAAACTCTTTACAAAACTCTTTTCTGAACTTTCATCGTTGTTAACTAAATGCGTACCAAGAGTCTCCACAAAAATGTTTGCATTATCATTTTAACAGAGCTTTACGAAGCTTACAAAAACTTTCCGACATTTTTAGAGTCAGCAGATAGCTTAGATAAACTTTTGAATTTCTTGCAGTTTTCTTTCTCTATTTTTCTCTCTTTTCCTATTTCAATGCGCTACTATTCCAAAGTGGAACGGGCTTTATTATAAGCATTCTTGGAATATCTGCTTACCCGCTCTCACAATTTATGTGTATCTCATGTATAAGTTAAAAACAAATTAGGACACATACTCTCGCCAAAATATAATACATTTCGTCGAGTATGAAATGTAACAGAAATATCGGCGATGTATAATAACTGACGTTTCGCATCACGGTTTATCTCCGCAAAGATGTTATTGCGTCAACAGCAATACGCTGATTCGACTGGATTATTGTCGGGGTTACACAACGAGTTCGCACGGTTATCATGGAAAGACGTGAGATAACGTGTCAACGCGGCGCGACAATGTCAAGATTAAATTTACAAAATAAGTTTACAGAATGAACCGCGATGATATTAATCGTTAATAATACGTGGTATAATAATGTAGCGATATTTATTTCCCCCCCGCGAGACGTATCGTGACGTGTCTCGCGATAGAGAGCGATTGCTCTCGCACGCACAGCACTGCTGATGCATGAGCGCGCTAATTAGCGTATAACAATATTCTACAAACAAAGCGACTTTACCTAATCGTCATCTCAATACGACGCGGGGATACAATGACGGGGTAGCTATACGGGTGAGCTATAGACCGATCGCATTCGCCTCGAACGATAATGGCTCGACCGTTGTATGCCAGCGCGAACACGAGTCGTTGACCCGCAGTACTTGAACCTGCAATAGAAGCAGCGTGCGTGCGGCTTATCGGTGGATATGAGAGCGCGTGAGCAAAAGGAAGGAAAAGTTCTTTTTTACCGTGAAATGCGGAGTGAGTACCAATTCGTGATTTGAAACGGTCTAAGTGCGTCGGCGTTAAAAAAAATGAGCATCGTAATTCTCTTTATGTGACGCGTACGATATCTTAAATTTGTTGTTTAATTTGAAACTGAAAAGCTTAATCCTACCATCGACCTTCGAGAATTTCTTCGCAAATATTTTAAAATTAATTTTAAGACTGCTCTTGCTCTCAAATGTTTGAGAAATCGCATAAATCTTTAAAACTTTAAATCAATTTTATTATATTTATAATAATTGTATATACATGCAATTCGTGATGGACTTTAAAACACTAATAGACTAATCAACATTTAATAGACTAATTGTCTATGTTACATTTTATGTTTCATCCTTTTTCCTCTATCTCGAGCCCCAACTACTTTATAACTATTACATAATTTTTGCATAATTATTTTTTAGAAGAATTGTTTCTCCATGGAGAAAGATTCTGTCTCTACATTTTGTTCTATTTTATATGTAAATAGATGAAAACTTCATTTTAATTAACAAATTACAACAGATAGTACTGCCTAATTTAAAAAAATAAATCATAACTAACTATATTACATTACCACAAATAAATTTCAAAAATTAATTAAAATTTAATTAAAAGTAAATATTATTAAACATAATATGCTTTTATCGATTTTCTCATGGAGATAAACATTTCATATAAATTATTATATATATATTTCAATTTTAATGAAAATTAAACTTTTTCGAAAATTTGAAGTTATATGTTTTTCTCTAATAAAAATATCCGAATGTGTCAATAGTTTATAAATTATAAACAATAAAAGAAAAAGAGTTTTTCGTAAAGTAAATTTACCACGAAAAGAAAATGTGAAAATTGGAAATTTACAGTGATTAACGTCTTGCTAAAAAGAGCTGGACAAAATGAATAGAGAAAATGTCATTAAAATTAAGCTCGCAAGTCGTGAGATACCCAGATACCTTCTACATTTGTGGGGATTAATTTTACCAGAGGAGCTCATATGTATCGGATTTCTCACGTAAGCTGAGTCGTCGGAAAAATTCTCCTATCATAAATTATTCCTTTAACACTCTCACAAGTTCTGATCTCACCAACATTACTATAATCAAAGTTGCGACCGACATAGTTATCGATGAGTGTTGGTATATAGTTCCTTAGATCGATATAACTACAAATATAGAAAATACCTATACCTACATCTTATTTAATATATTATAACGTAGAGTATTTTATTCAGCATTTCCAAGCATTTCAACAATCATTAGTGATATCGAATATGAAATCTAGAGACAACAAAATTACAGTATCGTAAATTATATAGTAATATATAAATACAGATTTAAAAGGGCAAAAATACTATTTTATCGTAATGGCAGAATTTCATAAGATTAAATATCAAATTATACATGTAATCTTTATCTTGCGTACATTATATAACCCTCGATTCTCTCACAAATCGTATTTTGTAAGGCGTTATTTATATTTTCAGAAAAATATCACGCGAGAAATTACCATCCTAAAATCATGCTCCAAAGTGATTATCCATTGCTGAGGGTGTGGCGCGTCGCGTCGCGTCGCGTCCCGTCGCGTCGCAGCCTAGATATTATCGCGAGATGGATCGCGGACAGTGAAACACCGCAGAAAATTACGCGAAATATCCTGCGGGCACACCGGCCTTCCTCGGCGAATCTACGGCACCCCATCAGTGCCGTCACGTTATATCACGTGTCTCTGTCCCAGTGGAGAATGATTATTACCACCACGGTGTCCCTTGGCAGGGTGCTTTTGCAAGCGTAATACGTTTCGGACTGTCTCGCAAAAGTGTGCAACTTTTGGACTACGTAACTCATCTTATTATACTTAGTGTCGTACACGTTGTATACTATAAAATATGACCTGCCATCGTTTGAAGGAGAGATCGCGTCTTCTATTTCGGCGATAAATTGAAATTTCCTGCTTCCCCGCTGTTCGAAGTATCATGACTCGGATCTCGCTAGGGTTTTCTCGTTGTAACAACGCGTGACGATCGCCACGTACCTTCACGATATTAAATCTTAATAAGTGAGAAGGGGTGAGGGAGGGACAGACGGAGGGAGGGAAGGGAGGGCGAGAGACCCTTTTAACAATCTGCCAATTGATATTTTTTACGAAAATGTAATAACAGTTTATTATTTTTAATATTCAAAACACTCACAATCCAATCTCTTCAATGAAATTGATATTAAAATAAAATTGGATAAAATTAATTGCAAACGAGACTTTATGCATTTTCACTTTTGTAACTTTAATTAACGAAATGTTTTCAACTTGGCAATTTTCGATACGCGAATTACAAATGTTACATATTTTCATAATGAAGAATCCTCCTCTCCTACCACCGAATTCTCTATAAGAAATTTTCTGCACAATTATGAAAGAATCTATCGGCGCTACAGAGATAATTATGATAAAAATAACTTGTTAGCACCTCAATTATATTAGCGCAGGTCATTGGCGACCTCCTTTCAGAAATATGTATAATTTGTTGTAAATACAGTAAGTTTAACATGGTAATTATTATTACAACATATAATTTATTATACCAGCATGCTTATTATTCATTTTTGGAATTCCAATTTCGTTTTCGACGAAGGCATTAGTATTTTCATAGTTTATTATCGTCGAAAAAATGGGATACGTAAAGTTGATTAGTACACTGTTAATTTCATAAGGTAATATACAGGCACTGCGCAAACAAACGGAAATTTATTTAAAGTAATGCAGATTCAAAAACTAATTTGAAGGCAATTTCAAGAATACCTATCGTGCACAAGTGTTCGCTCAATCGACATTTCCCATGTACTTCGCGTCAATAAAACATTATTTGGAAATTAATGTCACTTAATGCGTCTATTTGTGTTTGTCCAGGAAGCGCAAGTACGTCTGTATAAAATCTGTCTCTTATGAATAAGAAAATCTATGGATGATTATTGCAAATAGCTATATCGGACTCAATTAAACGAACGATATAAGTTCGGTTACGAAAATAGATATAATGAGAATAATTAAGCAGCTTCTCTCAGTTTAGATAAAGGCATTTCTATCACTTCACCTCGACGCTTTGAAGAAGTCTGCTATTCTGTCGTTAGAAGTTTGCGCAAATGAGAAAGGTTATTCCTCGCGCGATCGAGGCAAAACTTTATTAATTAAGTACTACTAGTAAAGCTGATGAAGAGGTTATTTCTGAACTTTAAAGTGATATCCTATTTATACAAATTCATAGGACCGTGGATAGACGAGAGATAACAATTCATTCATCTAAAGTCTCATCCGGCATTATTAAAAATAGATAATACGGAAAGTGGGGTGTTCCGCTTTCTTTGTTTTATTAAAATTATTATAAAATATAAATTAAAAGATCTTAACTTTAATATCAAATATTCAAGAGATGTTTGAATTATTGTCATTAAAAATTATTGTCACAATATTTTATTATTATGTCAAATTTTTACAACTAAAATATTTTTAGAAATAAATTAAAAAATAACCTAATTTAATATAAGTACATTACAATTTTTAAATACTTAGTATTTATTCAGATTTTTTCTTTTAAATATTAAAATGCTGCCTGTCTTGTATAATTAAAAAATTAATTTAAATGTGAATTAACTCATAACACTAAAATCGTGCAATATTTGAACTTTAAACAAAAACCGAAGTTTTCCACGGATTATACGGAATCTCATTTTATTCACAGTTATTTATATAGCGAAAGATCTTCTTGATAAGCTTCGTAACGCGTCTCCGCACTCGAAGGGGCGCAATCAATCGATCGACTTTTCGCAGCTGTTTCCGGCAAAGATGCAAAATACTCCAGACCGATTTGTTCGATAAATTTAAATTTCGCGACGTTACCATTGTACATAGTGAAATATAAATCTCGATGTGCGCGATGAGTTTGGATTAAGTGGAGCGAAAATCATTTCGCGACGCGGAATGCTGCTGAATTCGGCGTAATCTCTGGAAAAAATCGTCTTTTTTTCCTTGCCGCGCGCGGCACTGTCGGATCTTAATAGAAACTCGGGAGTTTCGCACGGGGTGAAAATAATTACCACTTTATTCTTATTCAAGCTCTACCCCGGCCCGATCCGTACGCGCTACGGGCCCTCTAAAAAGAGATCCGGCCGTAGTAACGAAGACAACCGCGCCCGAGGGCATTCCGCCGAAGCGAGGAACTCCGCGAATTTAGCCCAAGCTCACATTCGTTTTATTATTGCGAAAAGTTATTTCAAGGTTCGTCATACTTTTCAGAAGCGACGGGCGCGCGGGCGCAGCGGCGAGATAAAATGATTCCGGGATGGAGTCTGGCAGAGGTGAACTCTCGAGATTGACGGCGCACCTGCCAGCTACTCTACCAAGTTCGCTTGGAAAGTAACACCGTTAGTTTGCCCGAGCGCGGCTCGAGTTGCGCTCAATTGACTCGATATCACAGTGAAAAGATTACGCGGCTGGCGCAACGTTACGCCGCGAGAAAATAAACGGAGACGACGCTCGCGAAATAAGCTCTCTCGCGTGAGACAGAACCATCCGGGGATCGGCTTTTAATCCTCTTAAATCTTGAAAGACCGACCGACATACCCCCAGGGACGCCATTAGGGATTGTTTTCTTATTATAGTCGCGTTTACTTGCGTGCTTCGAAATTTTTCGCCGAGAGTATCCTGCGTCGCTTATAGAACGCAGGAGGTTTTATTAAAAAGCAGGGTTTGTTAGGCGCCGCAAGTAATTAAATTTCCATTTCGCACAACTTCGGGAAAGAAAAAAGAATATTCCATTTAACAATACAATCTTGCGATAAATATGTGCCTATATAATCTATTACAGTATTACACAAAATTACTAAAAAACAAATAGGCATTTTTCGTAAGGCTAAAGTGGGATCATTGAAACATACGTAGCGCAAATCATCTATTATTTCGTTCTCGTGCGTAATCTCATCGGAATGCCCTCCGTGGCAAATTCGTTTAGGCGAGTATATGTAGGTACGAAAGCTGCGAATATTTTCCCAGCACAGAGAGTGCGCAGGAGAGAAAATTCAATGCTATCCGAATATCAGTACAATCAACTTAAATTCAGGCTCAGAAATTGTTGTAACGAGATTCGTTATTATATTGTTGTGTTATGCAAATAAAGCATTTCATTGCTATTCCAATCTCTCCGCCCTACGGAGTTCGCCCACCTCTCTCTCGCGTGCGAATCGCGAAACGCCGTCGCACGATACAAACGCGATTTAAACTAGACTGCGCGACGATCCGGAGAGCTTTTGTGTTGTTCGCGAGTCCTCAAAAGGAAGGAAACATTAAGTTTCCTCCCGTCCCCTCGTACTCCGCCGTGTTTTAATTACGAGACCAAAGTGCGAACGCCCTCGGCCGCTTTAAACGCAGTTCCTGCAGTCGCGCTGCATTTCCGTGTCACGTGACGTCGAACGATAAACCCCCCGAGATCGTCGGCCGTATAATTATTCCGCGACGCCGCCCGCTCGTCCTATATTTGATGTGACATTTCAACGGGAGGCACAAGCCCGATATATTTACGCGGGAAGAACGCTTTTAATTAACTGGTTTTACTACCCCGTTGTCCCGCGAGGCCGCAACGTCCTTTTTTCCTGCGTAGCGAGCGAGGAAAGTTAAGAAGATCTCCCAAAGAGAGTATAGGGAAAGAAGAACGTTGAGATCTGATTAGAAACCGTTAGTGGCTATAATGAGGGACGTTACTTGCATGTCGATAAATTGATAGTTCTTTTGCGCACAAGATCTTACGAGTTCTTGCGATGACGCTGACGGCGGTACAGAACAGCTCGTTATCAGCGTTATTAAGTATTAAATATATATATATATTTAAGTACTCGAGAACCTTATTTTACTCGACGCACGCGGACGAATAATTAACATTTCTTGGCATTTACGTCAGTGTTTTAATGAAAACCGAAAGCTCTAAGCGGCGAATGTGGATATATAAGCGATCGTACTTTTAAATGTTTTAATTTATGTAATATTGGATTATTTCGATAAACGGAAATTTAAGTAACAGGCGTAAATAATTATAATTTATTGCGATACGGATTATTTATTGCAATTCACCCAGATTAGTACATTGTGCATATAAAATACATTCATATGTGCTGTCGAATAAATTTGCACGATATCTCCCGATATTCGCGAGATATTATCACCCTCTTTTATTCTAGAGTTCCCGTGTAATAAAAATTATAATCGCTTACGGGCGGAATTTACGTGAATATCGTGATGAGACTCCGCGCGGCTCAAAATACAACCGGCATTAGAGCCTTGCATTTAAATATCGTAATGCCTATATAGATCCGTACAGTTATTAGCGAGGGAAAAATCCTATGTGACCATCGCGCGCGAGAAAATCGATGCGAGCAACGAAGGCGAGTAATCTCGAAAAAAAACGTACAAAACCGACGCGTACTTCAAGTTCGGCAAACGCGAAATACAACTCGCGCTCGTTGCATTGCAGCTGGAGATATTCGGGGAAAACGCCGCGCCGGCCGCCGCGAAGGGCCGTCGAACAAACTAGGAACATAATAATAACGTAATAATAATGATAAACGTAATAACAACTACATTTTGCATTTTCGATGCGATCTCCATTCGGCTGCTGCAACTTCCGTAATATCATTTGATTAGAGAATTCTAAACGCGCGCTCTTCCTCCCGTTCGCTGGCGCGCGGCGCGGCGGACAGCGACCGGTGTGACGCAACTTTAAATTAAATACATTACATTTACATGTTACGCTGGAATAACTCGGAGATACGACATTGCGGAGTTGCGTTCATTGCCGAAATAGCGCCGAGGACAAAACTGGCAAAATTTAATATAATGCGCAAATGTATATAATACAATATGGTATATAGGACATGATAAAATCAAAAATTACATCCCCGATACGATAATTCATAAAGAAATGCTACATTAAATTCTAAATTAATCTGATTATTGTAAACAATAAAATTTTATGAGATAAAATTATATTTTATCCATATAACATAAAAATATATTTTAACTGATTTGATATAAGAAACAATGATGATTATGTTTTATGTTAGTTTAATTTTTAATAAAATTTCTAATAAAATATAGAAAAAAATATATATACAAAAAATGCTTCGCTCCAGGCTTCGCTACATTTTTATACGTTCACTACATTGATGTTATTTCAAATCCGAACAAATTTTCACTTGACCGAAGTAAAATTTTTTGTACAAAATATGTGGAGATATATTTATTTACTGTAGGCAGAAGGTACTTCACTTTATTAGATAAATTCTCATACGCTATCTGGTAGCGGTACGAGTATCCCGGCTTCCTGAATCCAGAAAAATATTCGTCTAATTCCATTATTAAAAAAAATATCCGCGCGTTTCGCACGCCGTACTATCAGCGCGGCGCCCGTTTTATTCCGCTTTCGTGCCCACCCACAAATCATTTACGTCGCTCGTTACTACGCGCAAAAGTTATGCTCGCGGCGCGCGTACGAACGGCCACGATTTATTTCGCGCAATCTCGGGCAACGAGAAAAAATAACGCGTCTCGCATATAACGCGGGCGTATAACATCGGTACCGACACGGTGGCGGCGGTGGTGGCGGCGGCGGCACCGAGAAGACAAATCCGCGATGCGGAGTCACGCGACTACGCCGCGCCGGGCGCCGGTGTGATTAAATTACATTGCCTGTTTAAAAGATAAGGGGACCGCGGGACTTTATCTAACTTACTTATCGAGGGTACGAGCCGTTCAAGCGACCGTTAAAGAGCGACCGAGCTTCGAGCTTCAAGCTTCGAAGCGTTTGAGCCTCCCCGAGCCTCGTCGAGCTCCCGATTTCTCGATTTACTCTAAATTTACATATGCGCCGTGCGCGTCTGCATAGAGATGCATAATTTAGGAAATAACGACACGCAGCCACCTCTGGGGTGGAATTACGTTTCGGCTTTTCCGTTATTGCTCGAAACGGCACGCAGAATACGCGTTCCGCCGGTCGTAAATCCTGCCGACGTATCGAGCTTTCGCGGGGGTTTTATTAAATTCTGCAAAAATAATTCCAATGCCTTTTTCTCTCTCTCTCTCCGAACAGATTTTCGCCAGAAAGAATCACAGCAGACTATCGCGAAATACGCGTGCGTTTCATGGCAAAATTTTCTCACGAAAAACTGTTGTATATTAATTTCGCGTCTTGATTAAATTCAATTCGATAAAAACGGGAACTTTGTCGCGACGCATGGCATGTGTGATAATTCACACTGCAAACTCTGTGACGCTTATGCTAATTCACGCGACACGCGAGGCTTCTCGCGCATCAGTAATTCACCGGATAGGGCGAAAAGAACGTTTCAATCCTGCTTACTGCATAACCGTCCGAACAGGGGTAGTTTTACGAGTCAGATGAATAAGGTGATATCATCAAGTCAGTCTCTGATTGAGCTGTGACCTAAATAGGATGAAAATGTAACGTCAAATAACGGGATTTAAGATAAAGCCGGGTTTTATTGCTCGCAACGAATAATTACTCAATAAAAGACGTGGAAAAAAAGTGCGACTACGGGAAAATGTGAAGTGGGGTAATTAGGTTTGCGCGACCTCATTTTGCTTGGAGCCCTGACTGCACGAGATACAAATATAAATGGGAAGAATAAATCGGGACGAGAGTATCAGTACCTTTAAAATATGTATCGGAAATTAAAATCGAAATACAAATCTCCACGCTGCTAAATATATATACGATATTAATAAAAAGGATTCAAATTGGATCAATGGATAAATATATTCGCACTATCTATTCTCCCCGTCTCCTCAAACTTCTGTGAACCTGTTTAAAACTTCCGGACGTATGTGAACATTTCTTTATTAATCTAATATATATATAATTTTTTTTTACTACATTTAAAACTATAAATTTATTAATACCAAGATTATATGTCCTAATTTTCTAGGGAGAGTATCGAAAGAGGTTATTTATTGCATTTTTTAAATTTTTAACATTGTATATTTTTATAACTAAATTTAAAATTAAAATGCTTTTAAAATAAAGTATATGCTTAAAATTGATTAAAAATTTGATTCTTTATCGTCATTCATTTTTTATGTTTGCCAAATATCCCTTGTTTTTAATTATAAATCTCTTGTGAAAGCCAATTATTCTTCGACAATTTACTGAAGAAAAAATCGATTTGAAATTGTTAAACAACCTGTGATGAAAAGTATATATCTAGAGATTTTATGAAAAATTTCCTGTATATGAAAAGACAGATAGAAAACATTTATTATGGCATGTAAAATGCATACATTTGAATTGCATTTATTGCTTTTCTCAACTCTTCTTAGGCTTGGATACAACATTGCAAAGATGTAAAAATTAAATCGGATTTAATCTTGACATAAGCGTGATCAATGGAAAAAAAAACGCAATTAAAATATTCCATGCTCGTGAGAAAAAATTCCGATCTTTTCGTTCGGTTCGTCGGGTTTAGAGCTACACAGAACCGAACCGTAGAAACGAAGGCGTCGGGCAAATTGCGATGAGCTCGAAATAAGATCGTAACTTTTACCGTCCACTTCCTCGGAGGCGGAAAACGATCCTCCCTCGCTATTGCAAAGGTCATTCGCCCGGTGCCCCAGAGCGATCTAAATATTCAGATCGCTGGGCTACGATGGCGCAGCGGCGGTCGGGAATCCCCTCTCCCTCCCCCCCTCTCTCTCTCTTTCTCTCTCTCTTTTCTTTTATGTCGGGAAATTGCAACCAAACGCGGGCGAAAAGACGGCAGCAATCCGTACTCATTTAAATACCTTAATCCAAATAAGCACCGATGCGATTCGCGCTCAAATCCTTCGGGGTCACGTGCAACAACGTCAGTCGGCATCGAACATATCTAGACACGAAAAGTGATTTTTCGTTCGACTCAGATTTCCTCGGAAAAAGGCGCGGCCGCGAAGATGATTTTGTGACGATCGATACGTTAGTAACGCGAGAAATATGTGCCCGCTGGAGGTATCGTTATTCCTCCTCCATCATCGGCGTTTTATGATACGGCTGCGGTTGCTGCAGCTGTTACAATATATCTATCGGTACTTTCGTATCAATAACTCTATGCCATTCTTTTTCGCGGCCGCTTCGCGAACCATTTTCCAGCGTAATGAATTCCGCCATCCGCTGCCGTTGGACGTGAATGGAGGGCTCGTTACAATAACACGCTAAAGTACACACTATATATCTAAATTAGCAGTAGAGCGACTGAAAAGATCATAAACAAAAATGGTTATATGAAACTTTTAAGCACATTTCTCGATATGGCATACTGTCTATTAAAAAAATCACGAGAAGTTTTGCGCCGAGATAAAATCACATTGTTAATCTCTCGCGAGTGCAAGTTTTTTAATAAAAAAAAAACTGCCTACTAAAATTGATGTTCCTACCATCTCAGTGAGAATTCTCGCTGGGAATCTACCTATATTTATAGTTTTTGGTCAATATCTCTCTATGATTGATCTATCCCCATGATTGATTTACCTCTATACCATAGTTTTTTTTCTTGAGATTAAATTTATACTTCAAGTTATATAAAACAAAGATATGGAATCAATAAATGTCTATTGTTTTTGAAATTTCAATCTTTGAAAAAAAACACAAAGGATTAATAAATATAAAGTTAACAACTCTTTTCTGTTATATCTATGAATCATTATCGTGGGATCTTTTTTTCCTTCGTGATGCAAATTGGAGCTAAAATAATATAGTACGACTAAATAATTAATAGTGACATATTTGAAAAATTTGAAGCTAACTTTGAAGAAGACGTTATGCCTTTTTCAGCTCTTCTCTTTCTTATAAAGCTCCAACTGAGGTGCAAAAAGTTATTCTATTGCACCTGTCGTAAATCTATGACCTCGGGCGCGGCCGTAATAACAAGAGTAACCACCCATGTCAAATGACGCCAAGTGACAGAAGGTGCAATTACTGGGAGTCGCTCTGAAAAAAAGAAAAGACGCGCCGACATGAACCCGCCGACAAATCCAGCTTTTTTCTCAACGCCCTGAAAACGAATGGTCCGTAATTTGCTGAACCGCTAGTCGTCTATAAATCGATGAAAATTATCTGAGTTATACTTCAAATCCATTCGCCAACAATCTCGTTTCACGGAATGTGTTTCCTCTGTCGAACGTAATCTCTGCAGTCATTTTTCGCTTCTTCCTCGCAGGGAGAACATCGCACTTTTGTCAAGCAAAGTTGCTATAACAAAACCGTTACCATTGAAAATTCTTTGTTTATAATTATGATAAAATAAACAAAGAAACGACTGGTAAATCCTAAAAATTTTATTTCTGCAAATTTTAATATTCTTAATATTCTATTATCATGTCAAGAAGCTAACTAATCTGAATATCCGTTTGAAATGATTCCCGAGAGACCGAGATTCAAAATTGCCGAGGACGATGACGCCGAGGCACACGATCGACCGCGTCTTTTCAATGCGCGAGTGAAACGGGGTAGTTCCAACAGCCAAGTGCATACAAAGTATCTATAGTTGAGTAATCAGAGAACTGTAATAGCTGCGGGATGTATCTATAGCTGGAGGAAGATTGGATGGAATTAGATTAGATCAGAGCTCATTACGCTTCAGCTTAAGAGTGAATTAGGTAGAGAATGGGTTGTATGAGTAAAGGACTCTTCGCTTCCGGTTAAGATAAATCTTTTTTCATTGTTTTTCTTATAATACATCACGTTGACGATAATGGAGACTGCCATCTTGAAGACAATGGCGACGAGCTGTGGTATATAGTAGTATCTTGTCTCTCGGGACATTGAGTACTGAACTTTATAAGACATCGATATAACTCTTCAGCTTTGGCATCTTCACAAGATCTGATACGTATGGACTGTATTAAAAGGCGTTTCTTCACAGTTATAACCATCTCTCGAGTAAATTGTAGTACACTCTTCCTTAATATAAATTAAAATAAACGATTATTCTTCACTTTCAACTTTCGTATATTCTAATAAATACTCTAAATTGCTTTGCAACAGATTGTACAAAAACATTTTTTTTAAACATATTTAGAAATACATTATATACTGTTTTATTTATTTCATTATTATTTTATTTATTACTTATTTTGCATTTTTGTAGCTTTATCGCAAAAGTCTATATATTTGAATTATTTGTAAGTCGAAAAAGAAACTATTTAAATCATAACCGTCCGTTTCTGATGTCTATAACCGTGATAGAGTGCACTCGCACTCGTATATATATGCGCTTCATCAACGAAATAGATCACTGCGCTCTTCATTTTAACGATGAAATCGTCGAAGCTTTGTTTCTCGCAAGACAGCAGAAGGGAGAGTCAAGTTGTTAGTTTGATGTCAACGCATCCGAATGGAAACGGTAGATTGTAACCCCTCTAATTAACGAGGACATATCGCAGCGAGCGAGCAAAAGCTGATAGTCTACGTGGAAAACTTTGCACTTCATTAGCTTTCCACCGAGATACGCCTCAGGTGCGGCAGTCTCATGCTCCAACAATGTGATATCCGTGCAGCGGAGTGTACGTGTGAGTACGTGTGTGTATATGTGTGTGTGTGTGTGTGTGTGTGGTGGGGATGCTCTCTCGAATCTCGATATACGAAGACAGCCGTGATGATATATAAGGGGCGAGTTCTGGGAAAGCCAAAGAGAAGGACTCCCTGGAGTGCATGGAAAAGCTCGTTATAAGCTCTTCGGTCTTAGTTGCCGCTACGAAATTAATTAAAGCAAGTGCTCGCTCAGGCGGGCGCGAGATATCAAGAAATGTCCTTTTGTTGGTTGTATAGCGAATTCGTGTGCAACATCATTCGCGAGAGATAATGAGCGACGGGCGGATGTATTCTTACGAATGCCGAAGTGCACTTAAGACCGGGCTAGAAAGGAGAGAGAGAGAGAGAGAGAGAGGGACGGAGATTATTAAGATAAAGATTAAGTTTCCTCCTACGCCCATAACTTGGCTAAGATGCTGTTTGGTGTTTGCTTATATCTTGTTCGTCGCTATTGTACCGTGGTCCGTGGCGTATATAGTACAGCTATATATAGCGCACAACGCGGCTTGCGTGTTTCTCGTGAAATATCCTATGTTGGACATTGTGTAGAAGTGTTGTTCAGATTTTATAAATTTATGTACTTCGCGTTATATTTACGCGTGATAATTATAATTATACACCTGATAAAATAGTTTGTTCCCCAGCTTTCCCCCAGTAATATATTTTTTTCTAAAAATAATAACTAAGTTTCATAATTATATATAAAATAATATATAATATCAGCATTTAATTAAGAGATACCTCTGATTAATACCGTTATAACAAAACGGAGGTAAAAAAAGAATGAATTGAATATTTTAAATATGTAATTCGTATGATAGCAATGTATGTACCATTCGCCATTAAATCCGGAATATGCAGTGGAGTTAGTTTCAAACACTAAGCAAACACTTCTGCTACTTCGAGACATATATCGACCGCTCCTGAGTGCATTTCTAACTCAACAACTTGCAGTGCACAAAGTGTAGGGGTGCTATACGGACCATTTTGCAGCATCTGAGCACAGCTATACTGACGTCACAGATCTGAAATAATCTCATTAAATTTTCTCAGCAATTAATTATATTTCATCGATCTAATTGTAATTAAATAAAAATCATAACATTTACACTGCACATACATTCTGCAGAAGTTTTGAGTATATTTCTTTTGCTCTGATTTTTTGTTTAACTTTTTGAATCTTGTTCTTAACGTACTAAAATATATAAAACTTACTCTCTCTCTGTGAACTCTCTTCATATATTATTTAAAACATTTTAAATATGTATATAAACATATGTGTGTTAATGTTGTAATTCTTATTAATATTAAAAATTAATATATAATATTTAAAATCAATGTTATTTATACATTTACTATTATTAATAGCTTAGTCATTTGCAATTTCAAACATCCGCAATATTTACGTTCCATGTTTTACAATTTAAGAATTATAAGTTTGAATATCTTCGTTTTTATATAGAAGTGACGACTGTGACGAATAATAACGAATAGACGGAATTAAAAGTCTCGATTTGTCGAGTGAAATACCAATCGCTTTTCTATTCTGAGGAACGCGCTTCGATCGTTGCTCGCATATTAAACCGTCTCCTTTTATATTTAGCTTCTGCGAATATTGAAATAGCCAAAGTCGATAAAAAAAATCGATTTTTAGGTTACAAGAAGATTGAATAGTTTTTATTAGAATTTTTAGCGATTCGAGAAAAATACGCTATCCACAATGTTGCATATTTTAAAAAGTTGCTAACATTTCGTTGGACGTCGGAATGCTTTGTTACTCTTGTTCATACATTTAATGGCTGCCATTACAAATTTCAATTAACCGGAAATTTCACTAATCCCTTGTTTGGCTACGGAATGTGATTAAAGGCTAATTTGTCAACAGGAAATTAACTGGTGCGGAAATCAACATAATTCACGTTCCAATACAAACTGAAGTTTTTCGAAGTATAAATCAGAAATAATAACCATCGAATAAATTTCTTGCCATTCAAGAAAAAATAAAATAAAATGAAATAAAATCAAATAAAGTCTCGATGTAACTCTAGACTTCATCAAACGTACGGTACATATAAACGTACGGCGAAAAAAGGTAAAATTTATATTGTCGTCTTGGCGCGAATCGTGGTGCAACATTAATCATTTGGCGTACACTACGACTTCTGAATACTCAATCAGCAAATTTCTCTCTTGTTACAGATACGCTGAGTCTAGGAGATCGGCCGATAGATAACATGGATAGACACGCGATTCAGACCAGACCTCGGCAACAAATGCTGGATCATTCTTCCGGCCCGAAGTCGAAACCGGAACCCACCTTCGACTTCACGCAGAACACCAACGTGACGGCCCTGATTGGAAAAACTGCATACCTCACGTGCCGAGTTCGCAATCTAGGCGACAAGACTGTAAGGGCCTTCATTATATTACCTTATGAATTATAAATTACAAAGATATTATCTGTAACAGTTGAGTGTGTTCACCCTGCTTGAGAATATTTATTAGGATATTTCTTACAATTATTATGCAGACTGAACAAGAATATTTATTTTAATTAAGAAAATGCTGATTAAAAGTTATTAAACAAATATCAATTACTCCACGTTCTTGAAGCACAGCGTTATTTTTTTATATATATATTATATTTATATTTAAATAAAGCTTACATATGAAGACATTTAAACTACAGTTAAACACACACATACACACACACACACACACACACTCTCTCTCTCTCTCTCTCTCTTCTTCTTCTCCTCTCCCTCTCTCGCGGACAAAAGAGGAAACCGATCTAAGGGAATTTTAGGAGAAACGATTTGCAGGCAATAATCAAGGTGCACGGGATCGATTGAACATTAATTGACCTTAGAAGTATCTGGAAACTCAATTTTATCATAGACGCAGTACTACTATTACGATTTCCATTGAAAGAAATGATCCGAGTTACGAAATGCTCGAATTGATCGATCTTGCGCGGATTATTATCAATGTAATCTGTTAAGAACGTACAGACGATGCTTCTGAAATATATTCAATTTTACTTATTTTAAATAAATGCGTCGGATATTACGTATCGACGATCCGTATTCACTTCAATGTACTATTTTCCTTCGTACAAACCAGAGATTCAGTTACTCGCTGTTCTAACGATGACAATAGAGATCCTTGCAACAGCAACCAGTAATTTAACACCGATTCCACGCTTTATAAAAAGAGATCCGAAAAGAAAAAGAAAAAAATGTTCGACAGAAATAAAACATTACACAAATTTTTGTAAATCTTTTTTCTTCTGGAGAAATTACGATTTTATACTAAATTATTAGCATCAACCATTGGGATCTTTTTTATAAAATGAGTCGTTAATGATTCTCGAACTCTAAATAATTGAAAATATAAAAGCTCTCTTTCAACTTAAATTAAATTACTCATACTTCAGTGAAAGATACGAGTGACAAAACTTTAATTTATATTTACTTTTAAATGAGCTTTACCTCAGTAATATTTTCTGAAAGTTTCTGATGTAACCATTGAGATTAAAGATTAAAACTGTGACAAAAAGAGGTAGCATTTCATTAAACTTTTATCGAGAAAAAATCAATTAAGCATAAGATATAAATTAATAATTTATGAATAGGATATCTTTTTAGAAACTATTTTATTTGAAAAAATATTTTATTGCATCAGAATAATTAAAACGAGATGCGAGAGAAAGAGAAAAGAAAGAGAAGGAGAGAGATAGAAGCAGACTTAATTGAAACGCTATTGTATCATTTGCAAAAGCGTCGGACGAAATAATATGGAAAAAATTGACTTTACATTCCTTTATAGTTGTTTTGTTGCGTTACGTCGTAATTGTGTTTAATAATAGAATCGGGGTTTCGCTCGAAAATTTTTCCGCATTTCTGCTTTCTCACAAAGCAATTTAATTATTTGCGCACTAGTGGTTAAGCTATCGCAACGCGAAAGTCAATTTACGAGTTAGTTTATTTTTCCCCGAGGCTGCTTGTTGCAAAGCCAATAAGTAAGTATAAGCAAGTGTTTCTAATTCACTCGAACGTCTTAAAGATATATATGTCAATTCTCTCGTATTCTCCACATTTTATGAATTATTCTTATTCCTATTCGTTCATGAATTAATTTCGCGGAAAAATTAAAACAGATAAATTATATCAATATCATACTAAACATCATCAGTATGAGAATTTCGTTGCTCATATTAAATGATGAATATACGCTGTACGTAGATTTTTACGACTGTTTAAAATAGCAATAAAAATACTTTCTCTTCTAAATATTGCTGACATTTCTTTTTCACGAGATTTACATAATATTTGAATACACAATAATAAAATTGCAAACAGATAGTCAGAACATGATTGACCGGTTTTGTGAATGTTTATGTAGGTCACCAAACATAATACCGCCAGATTTTGTTTTGTAAAGTTATACAAAATATCAAATTGTGTCACAACGAAAGAAAACAAGAATTTATATCACTTGTCGATCAAGGACTGTCACTTCATGTCAAAAATAATGTCTGTCAAAAAATTGTTAAAAGATTTACAAAATCCTAAATATTTAGTGACTGTTTTAAGTTAAAATATGATATATTAGTTACATTCATCATTACAGTTTATTAAAAAATATACTATTCCTAATATAAATATAGAAAATCTTTTAAATAAGTATTATTAAAAAAACAATATTTGAAGATATGTAATTTTATGTCATTCTATTTTTAAAAATTAGAATATATAGTTTCCTTTTTAATAGAATTATTAGAAGATTTTAACGATCCTGGAGAGATTAAAAACGATTGAACAACTTATAACGTTTTATTGGATCTGTTTCATGTAATAACGTATATTGTTTTTTTTTCCACGAAAGGAAATATATTCAATAAATATAAATAAATCTAATAAATATATACACATATTGCACATACATCGCATTTCACGTTTTCGATACTTAACTGAAGGCAAGCATACAATCGAACGTTTCAGGAAACGCACAATACCGAAATTATCTTCATTCAATGTTGATGGATTAAATTCCAATATACACTCTTGATGCAACGCGATATCAAAAGGGGAGAGCTTTTAATCGTATTTCGTGATACAAACGCCTGTCTGATTAGTGCGCTAGCGCTATCGGATTATCAGGAGAAAAACAGCGAAATTCCACGCAATGCAGCTCATATACGGATATTAAAAAAGTCAATGAGATGAAATTACAGAAACGAATACGCAATATTCTGCAAAATAATAAAGCAATAAAAGCGTTATTAAAAAACCAGGCAAATTATTCACATTTTCATCATTAATACAAGAATTCATATTGCGTCTCTCTGACAACAATTTCGCGAGTTATAATTTCGAATTTCAAAGAAAATCTCTTTTTCATTTATTTATTTAGATGTTTTAGATCTGCGAACATTGTGTATATATTTGTATTCTCCCAAGGATAATATTTTGCATATTAAGTTTCAATAACTTGATGATTAACTCGATGATTATTTTAAATATCACTCGACTTTAAATAAAAATCTCGCATGAGACTTCAAGCAATCGAGTAAAATTGTAAAATTTTGCATAAGATTCGCGAAGCCAATAAACGTTTTTAGTACGTATATCGAGGTTGGAAATGCATTCTGACGCGTGTCACCAGACATCTCTCAACGCGCGCATGTTTCCAATTACTGCGTCGACATCGCACCGAAACGGCGGTTGGCATACACGTGACAAAAAAGAAAGGAGGAAAGATATTTTACGAATAAAGCTATATAAATAAACGATCGAGTTCCGCGGGACAAATATCAGCAGAAATATCGACTAATAGGACCGACGACGATGCACTCAGCAATCAGCACAAAAGTGCCCACGCAAAAGAAGCGACTGCGAAAACAGAATAGTAAAGTATGGAGTTTACATGTATAACAAGATAATTCAGATAAAGCGATAACAATTCGCCCTCCTTTCTTTCGTTGTTATCCAAAATGCGAAAGGTACATAGTACTTTAATTTCCGCGCAAAATTTGCATAATAATTACTGATCTCGCTGATAATGCTTGTTCGACTGTGGAAGTATTAATCGATAAAGAATACTGTATTTTAGCATACAAAAAAAAACAGATTATTCCTAGTTTAGCGATTATTTTATATAAATTATTTTATTTTTAAAATAATGATTTTTAGATTCTTTTAATTTATTCGCGTGTTAGTATCTTTTTTGAAAAAAATATTTATTAAAATTTATATCCAACTCTGTTTACATTTAATATTTAAATTTAAAGTGGTGCAATTGTTTAAAACAGTCGGATTGAATATGAAGAAAACTAAAAATATGATTTTTAATTAATTTCTTAAATAAATAGTATACATACGATTAAGAAACATCAGATCGATAATTTAGATTAATCGTAAAATATTTTTAAAATGATTCAAAGTATATACATAAATATAATCAATAGAACTCAGAAACTTTTAATTACAAGTTAAGTATATTTAAAAAAATCATCCTTTGTAGCTGTGTTTTCATTTATCCAAAACAGTTTTTCAATTGTCTTTCAAGTAACGAATTTACTAGATATACAAGTGATGAGATCAATGTACACGAGACTTTATTTTCGCGGCTCACACGGATTTTATGCATCACCTTTAAAGTCTTTCCGGCAAGAGCGAGAGGCAAGAACGTAGCTTTTGGAAATAAGCTCATCGGAATGGAAGCTCATTTCGATAACTCTGATAACCATCCGTGTCGGAGTTTTTGCATCATGAAGTCCTTCGTACAGTGCGCCTGACCAACTTTACTGCGATCCCGAAACGGAAGGACCGAACGAGAGGATCCGTCTATTTCCGTATGGAACGCCCGCCGCGGAAAAGCCACCGACCCGTGTCGAAACGTAAGAAAAGTTGCGGGGGAATACAGAAAGTTTCCCAGGCGAGCTTTCTCCGCTGCCAGCGCGCACGCAAAGCAGATTTTCACGCGCGCGTTCACGCGGGTGCTGGTGTCAGAGTGTGAGACTTCGACGGTCTTTGGCGATTTTCCGGGGAAGACTTCGAACGGGAAATAAAAGGATTCTGCGGAACGCGGAGCGCGATCCGGGCGTCTTCTTACATTTGAAACTCTCTCAGAATTCTTCAGAAATAATATTATCTTACAGGCGCCTCTCCACCATTTCAGCTCTCCGTATTTTTTCTCGCGCGACTAACTTTCTTATCTTAAAAGTGGATTAAAGAGGATTAACGAGTCGTCACGTGCGATATTATTAATCTTTGGATTGAATTAATCCCGAGCGTATTACATTATGGATTGCAGATGTTATAAATATGAAATTACGGAATGTGATTAAAGATCAATTTGTACAAATTTAAAATTTTACTTTTTATATAATTTAGATTAATCACGTTACATTGCTAAATTATTAAGAAAACTGCTCCATCTGTCTGTGTAAAATTATAATTATCGTTTTAAATAAGAGGAACAGTAAAAGGGCCGGCTTAATCACATCCTCCATTCTTTTATGGAATACATCCGCGATGATAAGTGAATAGAGACGAGAAATTAAATTTTACTCATGAAGAAAGTTCGGTCACTTAAAAGTTAAACCATAAGAAAAGGCACTTCTGTAGCGCTCTCTCGTCGAAGCTCGCCGCCTGCTTTAATATTCCCGAGGACTACTACAGAGAGACTCGTCGACTTTTCAATGAAGTGTACGCATTTCTGTTCCAACAAAGCGAATACTTTTATTTCCCTGCAGTTTTCAGATATGAAACATGGCGAGAGAATCGTAAGAATTTGCATGCGGAAAGAGAGACTGTGATACTAATAATAAAGATCATATACGTCTAATAAAATGAAACGTTCATGTCTCGTTCTCTGAAAAGTTTAAGTAATATTTTCCGCTTAACGATTTTCATATTATTACGTTTGTTTCAGCTAAAAATTATGCTTATTATATATTTTATATTACTAAACACATTTAATATAGTACATCAAAGCAAAATTTAATTCAAAAAATATACATAAACACACATGTACAGATTTTTTGCGCACCTTGAATTTGTTGTGTATTTTATACATTTCCAATCGTACACATGCATCATAATGCTGCTAAATCATAGTGTTTGAAAAAAAATCACACACACGCAAAATACCCGCGTCGAAATAATTTATCGTCACCGTCTGTCAACCATCCATCCTAAAAGCAATCGCGAGGCAATGGGAGCAAAACCGTAACATTGGAATTCGCGGTAACGGTAAGTTCGACGCATATTAACGTCGGGTTCTCGCGCCGGGGCGCGCGTCCCCAATGCGGGAAATTTCAACCCTTCCCCTCCCGGAGGGGCTGGGTTGGTCTTTAGGAGTGTGGGCGGCTTGGCTGTTTGTCGATATTTTCACAGAGCTCTGACCTCGTATATAAACCGGGCGAGGCCGGGAGTGTGTCGGTACGGCACACCGTTTTCCCGGTCTTGTGCATGTATATATACACGCGCGCCGTGCGAACGCCGTTTACATATGTGCTCGCCGTTGGCACCACTTAGCGTATTTACTCGACGAAGTTTACGTCTCTCGCGGTGTCTGGCTAGCGGTAGCTATTGCACGGGAACAAAAGCAGTTTAGCGCTTCCCAACTTATCCATCGGGACGAATGGGGCGACTCGCGGACGCGCCGGCGCGAGGGACGGAGAGGGAAACGCTGCATCCGCGCGCGAAACTGCAAGAAGACGTCGGCAATGATGAATGTCGAACGTTAAGTGGAACCAACGCGAGCACAACGAGAAACTCTGGCAAATGATCTCTCATATTGCCTGCAAGGTGCGCCGCGCGAATTAGTCGCGCGCATGTCATTTTCTTGGGTGCAGGAAAGCGCAAGGCAATCGCGAGAGTCTTAATTCCACCGCTTTCTCTAACAATAAATGTAATGCGGTTGATGAAAGACAGTTTGAATATTCCAGTTACATTATTGGTTTATCATTTATCACCATTATTGTCAATTTTGTTTGCGAAGGTATCCTGGGTCAGGCATAGAGACATCCACATTCTGACTGCGGGAGCGTATACGTACACAAGTGACCAGCGATTTCAAGCGTTACACAGACAAAACACGGGCCACAGCAACGAATGGTCCGAATGGACCCTCTGCATAAAGTGGGCGCAGGAGCGAGACCAGGGAATCTATGAATGTCAGATTTCCACCATACCTATCAAGTCGTATCAATTTCGCTTGAATGTCGTTGGTAAGTTTCATGTTTCATTCAATGTAATCTCACCCGTCGTTGTCCCCGTTCTACCATTCGATGAAATTTCCAAAACGCTCTGGCGAGCGTTTCAGTCTCAATCCGCAAAATATCGGTCCGCTAGGACGGCATGGTTCTCTTCCGGCTTTTGAAAAAAATTCCATTTCTGTGTTCACAGCGAGATTAAATTAGTAAATACATGATTAATGAAAGGCCAGAGAAAAAGGATAAATTTACAGAATAAACGTAAAAACGTGAATATTATTCGTTCGGACGATATATCGAAATGCGTAAAATATATGTTATCTAGCCTCAATTCGGTTTCCGTTTGTGCATCAAACTATTTAGAGATCATGAATCAAAGTAAGCAGTAAATTTGACGAAAAAATGGTACGCTTGATGATTTAAACGCAATTTAACGATGATCCCGGGGCTGAATTCGACGTCGGAAGGGGCGACGTCGACGGCATCGCAATTATCCTCACTTATCTGCGTTTGTTAAGAAGCTTTTCCTCGTTACTTCTCACGGATCATGGGGCGGCTTTAAAGATTCCTCGTTCCCCTCGTTTGCTAAGTACCATTCCCAAAAGACTTTCATACAGAGAGCTTTCACGACGCGATGCACGGATCTTTGGGGTTATCCGAGCCGAGGCGGATGACCCCGAGAGGGAGTGGAATCGGGGGAAATTGGAGAGCATGATAAGAACGAGGAGAACGAGGAAGAGGAGGGAAATAGAAAGCGAGAGAAAATTCTTCTTTATCGCAGTACCTACGGCGACGATACTGGGCGGCCCCGAGTTGTATGTCGGTGCGGGCAGCACGATAAACCTGACGTGTGCCATACGCTTCAGTTCGGAGCCACCAGCCTTCATCTTCTGGTACTACAATGAGAAAGTCCTGAGTTACGACAGTCCCAGGGGCGGCGTCTCCGTGATAACCGAGAAGGGTGGCGACGTTACCACCTCCTGGCTTCTCATTCAGACGGCGCAGCCCTCGGACTCCGGGGAGTACAGCTGCAAGCCCAGCAACGCCAATACGGCGTCTATCAGGGTTCATGTCCTAAATGGTGAGTCTTTGCTCCTGCGAGGTACGCCAGAGCCCAGAGCTCCGTTCTTGTCGACGCGATTTTACGAGCGACGCGAGACAACGGCCGCGAAATGTCATGTATTTTCGGTACAACTCGCTATTTCTTCATCAGCCGAGGTAGCTAGGTAGCTTAATTAAAAATTTTACGTTTCGTATATTTATTTGCCTCTTTCTAAAGCTTCTCTCTAAAGCGGAACGTTTTTGGTATTTATTTGAACAACGAACTAAATGACCACTGCAATTAATTATTACGTATCGTATATATTAAATCTCGCATTGATTCGTTAATAAGCATGAGTCTTTTAATTGCTTTACTGAAAAGCAATTCGCAACGAAGGAAAGATTTCGTGTTTCCATGCCTTTTCGTACCGGGCAAACTGCTCTAAACTGGCACCAAAAAATTTAAGATAATTATAATTATCGAGTAATAAAAATGCGCTTGCTAGCCTAAATTCTCATGCCTGCTTACAATTCCGTGGAATTAATATAATTCCGTTGTGCTACGACGATTAACTATCGTGTCGCTTCGAGGCGCCAGAATTCTGAATCAACCTGGCCAATCTGCCAAGTTGCAATTTCCGCCCCTCGAAATGAATTCCCAAAGCGTACTGGCTGTCATCGGGTCTTGCTTTATAGCGTGCAAAATTATTTTATTGACCGTCGCTCTGCAGTTCACATCCCGCATAGAGAAGCTGTAGATGTTAACTATTCACACAGCCAGCTCGTAAACTCGAACCGTTCCGCGTCCGCGATCGTTAAAACTACTCAGGACCGATAGTGGATCGGAAAAGTTTCGCGGCACCGAAATGCGCGTATAGATCCGCTGTTCGCCGGACTAGAAATCGATAAACGGATGATAACGAAAAAGAGGTGAAAAACACGGTGAACAGCGCGCCTCGGCGCGCAAAAAGTCTCTATTCTTTTATACTTTCTTATCACGTGTTCTTTCTTATCCCTCATTCTTATCACGCCTAATAGCTCTTAATTCTTATCTTTCTAATGGGTTTCACGTACCGGTCTCGTGATGTATTCTTGATAGTCGGAGAATATCGGCCGAGAATGTACGCCCGCAGCTGTCCCTTCCCAGCTTTCGGCCGCGAGCTCGAAACTTGCCGCTCTATCAAACTCTTGGCAATTATGCAGTCGCGAAGTTGGCGCGCGCGTGCACATATAAATATATATGTATATATACGGAAACGCTCGCGTGAACTCGACGCGAATACGAGGCACCCCGATTTCGCATAATAAGGCCCTTCGTCATTCGCGACGAACGAAGAAGCCGGCGGAGTTGGCGAATGCTTCAATAACCTAGCTTGAATAATTTATTAATGAAGCGCATGCGGGAGACACTATTGAATTATGTTCGTTATCGCGGCTTGTTTTTCGCGACGCGCGACAACATCGCGCGAGGAAACAAATTTCGCTCGGTGATTCGCGGATATTCCAATATATCGTTTAGTGAAACATGCGGATTGCGAAATGATTCGCGAAATAATCCGGATATATATTTGTAACCATATATTGCCGTGCATAGGTAACAAAGCGACTATCTGCAAAATGTTATAAAAGGATAATAATATCTTTTTATTTTAATTATAATCTCAACGTTTCGAATATCTATAAAATATCTATATTTCAACATGAAGAGAAACCATTTATCCAATGATTTCTCGCTAATGGAATTAAACAAAATCTATTATTAAACATTTATAAACTTCTGTTGCTCTCTTTTAAGTTTAAAAATTATGATTAATATAGTTATATAAATTATGTAGAGAATTTACATGTAATAGTAAAAATAGTTATTTTATTTATTACTTTAAATACAATTTTTATCTTAGATATTATTTTTTTTTACAGCATCTGTATATGAAACGGATAACTTATTTTGCCCTTTTATGTGACCCAGAATTAATTTATTAAATTTTACTTTAATATATCATTTTCATATTTTCAACAAATTTATATTAAATGTATCAAGTTGTGTTAGATATAAAAATTACAAAAAATATTTGCGTTGAATTCGGTCATATTCTATAATTTAAATATAAAACAGTTAATAAATTACATTAAATAGGATAATTCAGGGTTTTTAATTTCCGCATCGTCTTCTATCTTTCTCAATAATTCAATTACTGCTTTCGAAATGTCGGCCTGGAATCAATTGCAGCAATATCGATCAACGCGCTCATTGTCAAAGAAAATACGAATCGCGACGACCAAAATAACTCGTAAGTGCGCGCTCTTAAAATTTTACCATCGAAATCCCGATCTCTCCGTAGAATACGACACCTTAAAAGCTCGCAGAAATTTACAGCTGCTCGCTTGATACCGCCTGAACGGGGCGGAAATTACTCTTCGATTCGCACACGCGTGCTGGAGCGCGGCGCGCTTGCCTTGGCTGGCGCGACCGATATTCCCACATCGAAAGAAATATATAGGTCCCTCGACTTAATGAAAACTTTGCCATTAGCCGCGCACGTCGGAATAATCTCTCGGAGTCCCAGTTACAATGCGTTAAAAACAATTTTGGAAAGTTTCGCCTCTATATTCCCACCGTTCCGAGAGGACCGTCGAAAAATCCTCCCAAATTTCCCTGCATCGTTATAAGAAACGCGAATAGCGGGCAAACAAACGAACGAACGAACGGACGGACGCGAAAGTTTCGCGTGGGCGCAAAACTTGGTAAATTTACGAGGGCCGAGTCGGAAAATTCCGCGGGCATTACGGGTGGGGCGAGGGGAAACGCACGTCCGGAAATAGTACTTCGATTCGTTTTACGAAGTGGCCGATATCCGATAAAAGGTCGGATAGAAAGGACGCGCCTAATACGCCGCTTCAGTCCGCTCGAAACTTTTTACAATGGGCGAAATCGTCGCGATCAACATTCCCAGCGTAGGCGATCGCACGGCCCGGCGGTCCGGCAAATTGCGCGCCAGAAAACAGGATCATTTATCCGAATGTATCGCTCGCAGTTGACATTCATTAAAAAGTTTCACGACGCATTCCGCGACGCGGAACAAAAAGCGCGCTCACGAGCGAGCGAGCGAGCGATTCAATTAATTTCAGCAGTCACACCGACGCGAGAAACTTTCCTCGCGCGGTACACGTCACTAGTATTTCAATAACTTTCCATGCGAAAATATCCGCGGTGGCACCAGCACGCGCTGCACGGTAAGCTCTCATTATCCAGATCACGCCCGGGGAACTCCGGGTCGCTTCAACCCTCTCGACCCACCTCACCCCGTTTTTGCCTTTCCAGTTCGCGCGAAGTAGATTATATTCGCTGAATGAGACTTGATAGATTGATGGATGGTTTATTTATACTCGCGGCATAAATCCCGAAGAACCTTTCGTAATAATGGTTTTACCATCATTTTAACAGAAACAAGAGTGACGTAATAAAAATGTATTAGCCGGTTAGTCGAGTTCCGGTCGAAAAGATAATGCAACACACCTGTCACGACGAAAGACGAAACCTCGCGAGAGAGAAAAACATTCGAGAGAGATGTTGCCTTTATGATCTTTGTCTCTTTCTTCTTTTCATCGGTGCGCGCATATTTTAACGTAGAAATGAGATTAAATGGTTAAAATGAGATTTCATCGCTGACAGACCGCTTGCCTTAACCCGGGATGTCTTTGTATTACAGGCGAGCGACCGGAAGCGATGCAGACCGGGACCGCGGGGCCGATACTGTCCTCAAGTTGTCTATTGGTGTCCCTCATCATTTTGTACATATCCTCGGTGTAAACGAAAACGAAAGGCGTCAACGGCCGAAGATCACAACCGTCGCGGTACGTTCCTCTTACGTCTACGCGAGCGCGCTTCCACGCGTGCGTGTTCCGTTCGACAAACGTGATCGCGGGACGACCGCAAGTTTGTACGGGACATAAAAGGATTTCGTGAATGACTGAAGTAGAGCGTGTTCAGTTGGCACGTCGCAACATAATTCACGATGCTTTTATGAGAGGAGGGAAAACTGCCAATCAAGGAAAAATAGCGATTTCTCTTGTAAGTAGCAGCTGTCGGTTAATTGATTATTGCTCCTTACAAAAAGCATGGTGAATTATAGTCTATTAGCGACACGCCGGATTACATGGTACGTTATACTGTGTAACAAAAGAATGCGAAGCACAAACCTTCACGAATACACGTTCCCGTGTGAATCTGATCCTTCTCTTCTCTGACATTAGACGGGACGATGGGTATTGAGTTGTTGCTCAGCGATCCTGTTAAGAAAATGAAGAACACTTACTTCGTGCGCCACCGATTATCAACGCCTCGTGCCGATGTGCGTCGAAAATCAAGACGAAGAACTCGATAGTGCGCGGTACTTTCGTCGCGTGCATTTCGGCCGCGATGGAATCGCACGACGCGTTTCCTCGCGCTCGGAGGGGGAGTTACATCTTTCGGTAAGAAAGGGGCACTTAATTAAGCGAACGTCGATGCTAATGCCGGAAGTGCGGGTGCTTCGCGGTAGATCTGGCGCGCGAAATCCTTGCCCTCCTTCCCCACAAAACGAGGAAAAGGCCGACGAGAGGTCGGGGGGGGGAGGGGTCACCAGATAATCCAGGTAATCCCTATCGCGAGAAACCGATTTACGAGAAGCGTTAAGGCGTGGAGCGATTGCTTTACGGTTTACGGTTTACGAGCAGTCGAATCTTGGGGAATGCAAGCTACGTGGATGGGATTCAATGGAAAATAAAACGTGACTGGAATGCTCGATCTCGGCAATTTTCCGTATATTTCATAAAATTGCCGTGCGATAATCGGCTGCGCGTTCACATTATCCTCGCTCCGATGCTATCTTCAGTCCTGGCGACGTTTCTCAGGATAAATTTCATCGCGACTCGCCGACTTGGCAACTCGGACATCGTTCTCTCTCCGCGATTAGTTTTATATTGCGTTTGGAAATATCTCGGATTTTGACACTTTTCCAAACTCGCGCATTTTAGTGTTGTAAATTTTGTAGCCACTCTGTAGGATTTTGCATTAGTAGGTGATTTAAGAATCAATCGGTTTTATATAGATATGTTCTCTCTAGTAACAACTTTTTGACGTTTGTAAAAAGGTTTTCATATTCTGACATTTAATTTGTTTTCTACTCTCTAATAGCACTTGCAGAGATTTATATTATATCGAATAATAAATAAATACTTCTTTTTAACAAAAACGTACATTAACATTTATTCAGAAAATATACATTCATCGTCGCTAAATTAAATAATTTAAATTTCAAATTAAACAGCGTCGTAAGTATTGTTTATTTTTTACCATAGCATTTTTTTATAACGGAAATTGCTGTTAACGACTTTATATTAATTCTAACGCATTCCGTAAGCAAGACTGAACATGCATGCAAAATATCGACTTCATGTGTTGTTTGTATTGTAAATACGTAGCTTCTCTCAAATCAATTGTATTAATTATAATTATCGATCAAACGCGCCTTATATAGCACTAAGCAAAATAATTTGAATAAAAAAAATCGTAAATATTACATTAAATACATTTCAATGTCCAGAAATTTCGGAAACTACTCAATCTAAATTGATATAATCAAATAAGGTACATTTTAATATGAGTTCAAAAACAGAGTGCACTTTTGTAATGTGAAAAGCGCATCTAAATTATGCTCGTTCGAATCACAATTGGATTAACGGCATCAAAACTCAATAATTGAATGCAATCAGGATAAACTAAGCTTAAGTAGTCTATTGTTACACACTTTGATTATGGCCTAATTTTCTATCGTCCTCGATTAGCCGTTAATTAACACAGCGTTGAACAGAGATAACAGGAAAATGATATAGAGGTAAATTGTCAAAATACATTGTTGGTACACAGTTAATGTCGGAATTTCATGTTGGAGTATATAAGATTAACCGATATTAATGATCAAAATGTAAATTTTAACTTAAATTAAATTTAAATTCAGAATATGAAACATGAAGGACATACACAATTTCCTTCAGTTTCTATAAGAAAGAATGCAGCAAACAAAATTAAAATATTGAGCAAAAAGTTTTATTAAGGAGATAAGTTGCCCTATTATTTCCCTTATAATTTACTGAACTTTATATATTTTTATTAATAAGTAGAGAAAAAAGAAAACTTAATTGATAAATGAATGTATATACCTATGTACATCTTGTGCATAAATGAATCAAATAAATATCTCAAATCTAAAAGTGTCAAATGAAGTATTTATATATTTACGAGAACTAACACGAGTTGAATTTTGATATTACAGTAATAACAGTACAGCGTCAGTAAAGCGACAACAACTGCAATCCTTCCAATGCAACATGCTAATATATAAAAAACAATTAGACCTAGTGGTCATGCATCAGTGAGCAGTAATAATGAAAAATAAATAACAACAACGTGGCAGACACGCGTGTAAAAGTTAATTTTACAATTGCAAATAAGTGCGAATGAAACGGTTGAATAATCGAAACAAAGCTCACTGTGCGCGGCAATTTAATAAACAATAATTGCCAGCGATTATTGCGAGCCGCGCATAAATAATAATCATTCTGTCAATGGAAATGATGGCGAGGCGCGCTTTAAATTTCGACCATTGATTAGCCCCAGAAGAATCACGTCGCACAATTTTCTCTCGATATATTTTTACCTCCATTTTGCAATCAGTCCTGCCCATTTAGCTTCATATATTCAATAATTGCCACGTTATGTTTCATTATACTAAAAACAAAAGCAATATGGTATGTACGCACACACGCGCACACACACAATACACTCTAAATAGTTTGTTAAAAATATACAATTCGAAATATAACCATTATTGTAATTATATTCTTTTTAACTTTTTGCTGCTGGATGCAATAATTAAATGCCGTTTGCATAATGATATTTCATTAAACGTTGTTATTTTTACAATAACTGTCTTATTACTCAACATTCTCAGTGATTCGGCTGGATTATCAAAGAGATGAGAATGTAAAGCGATATCTTTTTATATTCCATCTTTATAATTATAAGCTTAAGTTACGCTGCGTAAATTGTTGCCCTAATTAAATTCCCAGAGAGAGAATTATACAGAGATTCCGAGATCAGCGCACGGAAACGGAGCAATGATATCGGCGTAGTTTTCGCGCATTGTTTCGTTGCAAGAGAATAGCTGATCAAACGTCGAGCACTCCTGTCATCGTTTGTCCCATCATTAGTCTGACGATTATATCGCGAGACTGACAGGTGAACTGAGATAGTGGTACGGATAGACGGGCGCAGTAGGAAGATATAGACAGAAAGACGAGCGCACGGAGAGGTTTCACCGAGCGCAAAACACACACGTACACAGACAAATCAACGTGACGCGCGTGTTTACGCGCTCGTCGGATACATGTTAAATTCACCGATTCGTGAGTACAAACGCACCGACGTCTCAGGCACAAGCTTCCTATGCAGCTATACGTGCGGATTACCCCTAATGGCGACCTTAATCAACGACGAATGCGTCGGTTTGGCCTGTTTCGCCGTTCAACAGTAAACGACCGCGATCGCGTCGCAGTCGGCGTTAGCATCGACACATACCAACGCGAATTTGTACATAATGTCTGTATCATAACTTGTGCGACATCACATTCACACGCCTTGCGCGCCTTTCCGCATGGAGAAACTTCGAGACGTGAGCCGATCTCTCCTCTCCTCGCTCTTTTCGGATGTATCTGACAATGAGACGAATGTAAACGCGGAGAAATCAAAATCCGAACTCGTGACAAGGCAGAGTGAGTAAGTGTGAGAGAGAAAGAGAGAGAGAATTTCACTTTCTATTTGTGTTTCGATGTGATATTCTGCCAGATAGTACTGGCCAGTGACGATTGACTTCCTGATCGGAAAAAGCTTTGTTTCCCACGGAAAAAAGCATTTTCCATCAATTCATTTTAAGTTTTGTCTGGATTGTTTTTTTTTTTGTTATAGAACGGTTCTGTACAAACGCACATGCTTATTTAATATAATTTTGAAATATAACTTTTAGATAGAAATGTTTGCAAAATGTGATTTGGTATTGACAAGGACATGTCACAAAACGCAGTTGTCACAAAACGATTCGATTTCTTTTAAAATAGATTGTTTAAAACTTAAAAGGCACGTGTCTTTTTATAACGTGCTACTTTTGAGATTTAAAACAACTTCTTAAAATTGACATTTTTGTATTTTAAGCAAATATTATCAAAAACCATAAAATATATTTAAATAATGTTTCAGATATTTTTTAAGCATTTTTAATCCACACTCTATAACCATGTACTTACATTTTCCGATAACATATATAATGTTTCTTAAAATGTTTTCAATCTTATTGCTATTTTAAATTTTTCGTAAAAACCATGTTTTGATTATATATGCTTCATTCAAAATGTCCAAACATGTTCAGTAATATTTGATTTATTCTCGACTACAGCATCGATCAATATCATAAATTTGGAAAGGCACAGCATATCGAGCGATGGAGCACGTGGATAAAATATGTCGTTCATTTATTTGTCGATGCATTTACTTTGCTAACATCGGCAGAAACGTCGAAGTCGCTCGAGGATCGCTCGGAAAAACCGATAAGAGAAATCGTCAGTTGGCCAGTGCGATCGGACAGTATCGAAAGTATCGTTCGGGTCATTCGCGCTCGACGAAACGAAGTCGCTTGCATCTTCGCTCTCCTACGTGACTCTGATATGTTGGTGAGGTGGATGCCCCCGCCTGGCCCAATAGAACTTCCCGGGGCGACACGGATAGTCGCTTGTCAGAAGCGATTTAAGTAACGCGATGAGTCGAGAGAGAAGCAATGAAAAGAAAGGCAAAGATGTGTTACGCATTGCCACGGCCGTCCAGAAAAAGTATAGGATCTTAAAAGACGCACATGTACCTACTCTCCTTGTTATAATTTTGTAACAAACAGATTTTCTTACAACTGCCAAAGTTTTTTTTTTTATTTTTGTATGATTGCGAGAAGTTTTCGAAAGATTTCACTGTGAGCGTTTTTAGAACGACTAAAACGCGCGTATCGAGATCAGGTTTCTTTAATACACGCACGCATAAATTTTTGTATTTGTTGCCGGCATTTAATATAAGCAAAACCTTTCTTCCATTTTATTCAAAATAGTCAGCTTACCGAAGTATCCTAATAGAAAAACTTACCGCAAAATCTCATAAACTTTCGCAATGGATGTGTTTACGACGACAATCATGATTAATAATGTTGACGTAATTTTTCAATGTGTCCGCAGGGCAATTTTCTAAGTTACTCGTATATTTTCCTGAACATTATTCCCCTTGAATACGTCGTGCTTTAAAACAAGAGGGTCAAATAAAGTGAGGGAAGAGAAGAACCCGTAAAGAAATCTCGAGCCACCCGTCGGCACCTTGCCATGTGACTACAGAAGAAGCACATAATTCCGAGGGAAGTGCGCGCGGGTGAAAAGGATAATATTTCGGAAGTTCTCTCGAGGGGCGAACTTGCTAGAGTCACGCTTACACGTGTGTGGTTCGGCGGTAAAATATACGGCCCCCGCAGACAATGAGAAGTTGGGGGAAAAATAATTGCGCGGGCGGACGGGCGGGCGGGTACGAGCGTCGAGGCCGAAACAAAAGTTTGCGGGCATTTTTCTTTCTTTTCGGCGGAAACTGGGTGTAAGAGATAGGAAGCGCGCCGTTGAGTCGCGGAACCAAGTCCGCAATGCGTGCCGCATCGATTTTCTCGCTACCGAGCGGAGCCCGTCGTCGGGGGGCATATCGATGACTCTGGCTGTTCCGGTTAAATGTTCGCAAACGCACATAACGAGAATCCTTCAGTCAATCTGCAACTTTTCACAGATGCAAAAAAATGCATGACATAAAAAATACATGATACAAATAATCTAGATTATAAATGGTTAACGTGGCGGATGGCAAATAAATGATTTAACTGCGCGTTTGGGGATTTTACGGGTATTGGCATTTCCATTATTACCAATCCGATACACCCCGCGAGTGATCCGAAAATAAAATAAACATATTATGCTCTTTTAATTTCAAATTGCATTTACACGAACCCAAATAAATATAGCCTGCAAAATTCAGTGTTATATTAAACGTTGATATCCTATTGCAACTCATTTCGTTCAATACCAATAGCGCTATTTAAACCAACGTCGTTGGCTTTTCTGCCTGTCTTCTATCAACAAGCGGCGTGTATACGAAAATACAAGCGAGTAAGTGCGGATTCGGATGTGCTACAGAATTCACGTTTCCAGTTACTTGAGAAAAAGGTAAAGATTGTTACCCATCAACGCCAAGAGAAAAGATAGTTTGGAAGTGAAGACGCAGGATAGAAAACGATCGCGTTGACTACGCGCGAAGTTTCCCGCTCGAGTTCGGAGATCAGGATGAGGATGTGGGAGAGAGGATTCGCGGACAACCACGGACTTCGAATTGGATTCCGATCGCGCCTGGAATTCAATTCTCGACTTCGGCCGGCCACGTGGAATGAACAAAATTCGAATTCGTTTCATCTTTCTGAATTCGGGCGTCGAGCGGGCTACGTGGTCGCGTTTACCTCATTTCGCGGAGTCGGGAATTCGGAACGTGTCCGCTTTTATTTTACGCGTTACACAAGCTGTCCCGCCGAATGTTCTATTCACTACAAATTCTTCAGTCAGCATGGAATCGATCTTTCGTCAATGAAATCTCGAGGCACCTACAGATGAACATATAATTTTGATTTTATTAATTTAATCAGAAATTTAGTGTGGAAAGAGTTAAAAGAAGTAATTTTGTATGCATTTTTTTTTTTATAAGTAAACATAATTTTTAAATTGATTCTAGAGGCTGCAATCATAATTATAAATAAGCACTTAATTGAAAAAAAAATTAAATTGTTTTTGAAAATTATTTTGTTGTGCTAATTGATAATGGGCGACTGTAACTTAAGTTCCTTTCAATTTCATTTGTGGATCAACTTTTGTGCGAAGCCACGCGATGCCTGGTACGATATTCAGTCACGACACTCGGTCGCGGTCGACGGGATTTCGCTCGCGTGTATACACGCCGCGTAATAAAACGGGTATTTTATCCAATAATTCACATTATTAGGAAGTAATGTTAGGAAGGAAGAGAGAGAAAGAGAAAGGGAGAGAGACGTAGACGATCCGAGCTTGGCGCCATTATAGTTGCCAGTGGTTTCGCCCGAATCGGATAATAATTACACTCGAATTGCATTTGGAAGATGATGAATGCCGCGTAATGGTTTGCGTGAAATCGCGTTTGATTTTGGATCTGCCCTGAATGTTTAGCCCGGCTAATCGTTGTCCTAAAGGAATCGAAGTTATAATATATTGTTATAAAGAAATTGACAGAATATTATCACAAATCATATCGAAGCTATCAAGAATACCAATTAATCGTTAATCCTAAAAAGAAGTAATTTCTTTATACATCAAAATTGACATTTTTAAACTTCACAAATATTTTAGAAAAGGATTTGTGTTCATTTATCATTTATGGTACATTGTATAAGGAAAGTAGAGTCAATATAAATGGAAATTGTAAACTATATTTAATCCAGCCAGATTGTATATTTTTAATTTCAATATTTGTATTTTTTTAATTTATAATTGTATAAATGTAACGTTGATCACTAATAAGGAATAACTTTATGTTATTACAAGCTATTAATTATTGTCTTTCAATCAATCTTTATTAGATAGATTAGCTTTTCTGATCAAATATGATTTCAGGCCAGTATCCATTAGAAAAGGAAAAGCCAGAAAAGAAAAAATTTATCGCGCGCGAAACTCTGCAGAGTTGCGCAAAATGCGATTTTCATTTTTTATGAAAGAAGACCATAGAGAAAAATGCAGAATTTTACGGAGCGTCACTTGCTTCTCTCGACTCATCCGCATCGCGACGCTACGCTCAATTTGCGCGTCGCACATTTTACTGCGGACACAAGCGCGCGCGAAATTCCGCGATAGCGACAGGTGATAGGCGCCGAGAGAAACTAATCATTAACTAGATCGTGAATTAAATGTCGACGAGAATGCGCTCCGACGATAGTGCGGCGGACTGGAATTCCGACGAGCCGTAGATCCTAATCGACGATTTTGCTAAGCGCAAGCGTAAAGAGATTAAGATGAAAAAAAAAGTGAACGCAGAAAGAAGAAATCCGTAATCGCAGTGATATCGTTAGAATAGATAGGTATATTATTGTACATACTATATGATATTACGATGTTTACTAAATAAAAATGTTGAAAGGAAGTGGAGTGGTGGCCTGCTCTTTTGGGCGGAGCTTGTAGAGCCGCATGTACATAAAGTATCCTAAAAAATAAATGCTCCCTCTGATAAGTCTTCATCAATCTCTTCATTAACAAAATGATATTAATTCTCTTTTACGATAAACCACGTCAACTTCATCGTTTTTTATACTCTTACAATATTACAATTTGCTTCATTAGAGTTAAAAAACTTTGCGATAAATCTTTTTTGTGAACATGTCAAGCTAAATGAAACAAATATTTATATAGAATCTTTTAACGAAAGAAATTAGAAACTTTTTTCATTATATTTTTATTACTTTAATATATATGTATGTATATGTGTGTGCATAATGATATTTAATATATATAGTTATTATAAAAAGCAATGTACTAGTGATATTCTTTCTCTATTATAATTCGAGATTTATTCTTTATATATATATATAATATATATATATATATATATTTTTTTTTACGTAAATTCCGCGACAAAGAAACGGGAAAAGTTTATTACAAAGGTGACGTCGTAACACCTTTAGAAACGATCGGTTTGAGAGGTTTCCTTTGTTCCAATCTCTACCTTTGAGGACATCTTGACACAGTCGTGGAAACGACCGGATTCCTCAAGAAATCCCTTTGCTTCTTCAGATCCACGTCTTCTTTATCCTGACAGCTGGGAATCTTTTATCAAGAATGCTCCTTTTTCGTCCACGATAAGTAACTAAGGTGCTTCAAGGAACTCCGTCAAGCGGCATCTCCGACACCATTTCGCCAGGGCAACCGTATTCGAAAAACACAGGATAGCAAATTAAGGCCGGGGAAAAGCAAACGCGGACATCACACTCCAGGTAAGCTTCCAACGCATTATTCACGCGTATTCACGTCGTAGTTGGCGCCACAACGTTTTTTTTCCTTTAACCATTTGTGCTCATACGCTATGTAACAATCGAATGCATGAAAAGTCGGTCCTTTGTACAATTGAAAGCATTAACATCGTTCAGAATGCCCGCATTCACCAAAGGACTTCACAACATTGCGATCCAACGGTCAATTCTCTTCGTTCTTCCGCCAAATAAAACAACCGAGTTGTACTATTAATTGCGCGAGTCATTTTTCATCAAAAATATGAAAAAAGTAATAAAACAATATAAAATGTAAAAAGATCTCCTATAAATAAAAAATCCCTTATAGAGAAATTTGACTGCTAAACGCACACGCTTTGAAAGTATTTTGTAATGGACTGCTCGTTAAGCATTTTGATAAGGAAAGATATTGTCGTAAAGAAACGTGTGCCGCGCAGTCAGCAAGTAGAAGAGAGAATTTAATTTAATAATTTCCAAGATGTTAATTAATAGTATTAAAGAGGCGCACTGAAACGCGGTATAATATTCACAAAGCTTTGTATAAACAAGGAGATTTATTATTTTTTGGAATATTATTTCTCCGCTAATTCATTAGTACACAATGGAACAAACGGAAAAGCGAGGTATAAAGTTTCTTGGAAATGCTGGTGCAATTAAATCGCAAAGATTCTCATGGAATAAGAGATATAAACGGTATCACACGGGAATATATAATAAAACTACGAGTAAAGCATCTTCTTTTGATGCGAGAAAAATTTAGATGATACGAAATACCCGTCATACTGAGATCGGTAATTGCTAATTGAGATCGTTCCGAGAGAAGTATTCACAAACAGCATATTGAATACAAAGTACGTTTAGCAATTCCTTTACAGTTTATTTTTGCCTTCAAAAGACAGCTTATTACTTGCTTTAAAGTAACTTTTGTTCAAAAGGTTTGTCATTATTGATTTTTCAAAGGTGGTTGAGATAAATCAACATTACCGATAAATAAGAAAGAGAAACGCGGCATAGATGGTAAATAAATGCATTGAGACAACTTTTAATACTTCGCGACAAAAAATACGCATGAATTTTTCTTTCTTTTTAACCCTTAGCGTTTGTCAGGAAATTTTATCTGACTAGTTCTTTTCCTTCGTATTACTACGTTGAAAACAAAGCGCATTTTATATACGACTGACTATAATCGTTGCTATTTTCCAACTGTTTCCGCCAGTGAAATCGGTATTGGACTGTAAGATTATGGAAATTGAATATTTAATTGCCACAGTATAGTCCGCCAACTTTTAATAACCGCGCACTGGCGTTGCTCCAAATTAAGGGTAACTGGCCACTGGTGGCACATCTTCCTAAAAAGTTCCCGTTGCGCTGAAAATTTCAGCGCTTGTTGCACTGCTCTTTATCAAAAAGAAAGAAAAAAACGTAAGCATCGAATGCTGCAATTGTATATTTAAAATGTTATGAGCACTGTTGTAAAAAGTGACTATGTACCAACCTACGAATACTAAAATTTCGAAATGTGTAAATGTATGTAAAATTAATTTATTGTTTTTTATTCCACACACACATAACGTACATAATATTTATTTATATAACTTTTATAAAAATGATTACTTTTTGCATTCTTGTGGATTAAAATGTAAGATATTAAATTGATGTGTTATATCAACAACTATTGATATTGAAAGCTTATAGAATATTAAAAGCACAAAATACCATTTTATAATATCAAGCATTCTCTATTTTGTTACATAATCTAATTTCTCCCGTCGTTCTACATCTTCTCAGTATTCATTATTACTCCAGTTTACCTACCCCCGTCTCGTTGCTTTACATTTCGCAAGCACCCTCAATTTCTCTCCCAATTTGTGAGAGACATCCAAATCGGCTGCGATCAATCACTCCGCACTCATCCACTTGTAGACGCTCGGATTCAACGAAACGTAACGCGGTATCCCTTTACAGTTAACGAGCGTCCGCTCCTGGAGCTCCCGGTATGTCGTGTTTCAACGTTTCAAAGTAAACTAAAGTGATAGACATTTCTTTACAAAGAAACATCTAAGAAACGAGCTCGCGAGACGCCACGTTGCGGATTTCGCGGTAAAATGCTACATTTCAGGCACACAAGCGAGAACCCGGCGATCCGCCGAATGCGCCACAAAGACGACAAGCTCCGAATGTGTGCATGGATGTAACACGAAATACAACCGCGAAAATTGTTACACAACCAGCTAACTATGACAAGCAAGACAAAGCAAACATGGAGTGGCACGTGCCTTTAGGCAATCGCTATATACACGGCGCACGACAAGACAGGAAACTAAGGTATTAAACGTGACGTGCTATTAATTGAGTTAAAGTAGCCCTTACGTTAACTGTTTTACGACACTTGTACGATACAGAAAAAATTATCGCTACTTTTCAGAAGAAAAATTATGTCGTTATAATAGTAACGATTATGAGAATAAGATTTAACAAACATGAAATTACACACACACGCGTACACTTATTAATTTTTTTAAATATGATCACATTTTTTAATTGTTTGCCAAACATAAAGAATACATATCATTATAAATGTATTTTATTAGAAGGTTACGGGTGATTGTGTTTAACGAGTAATTAATTCTTCAATGTTCCAATCTGCACTTGATATAATTATTTACCGTAATAATATTATAATATTATTTTATCGTAATTAGCTTGATCACGATACCACTGCTCGATTACTCGACTTATCGGCTCATTAACACGTCATACCAATAATCTTATCCTCAAGCAGCTCTTCGAAATTCCACATAATTTATACAAGGGAAAATTAATGAAATTAACTTCATGAAAAGTAACATTAGCTACAAGAAGATAAATCTTTCTCGTCAACAAGAAGATAAATAAATCTATTTAGCTAACAAGCAAACGCAACTTGCCTTTTAATATAATGTGTAATGAAATAATTGGTTATGAAATATCTTATAACGACAACATACTAATAATAATAATAATAATAATAATAATAGATATTTATTATAATAAAATTAAATAATAATAAAAACATGTTTATTTACTATTTATTGAACACATGAATCTTCTAAAAATGCTATTAAATTATAAATATATTCTACTAGCGTAAATCTGATATAATTTCTTTTTGCTAGTCATTTTTCTAATAAAAAATGTTCTGAGTTTTCTCGGTTTTTTTCCACTTTCTGACAAAGCGGATTCTAACACAATGAGTCGATTTTCGCGCAAGTGCAGAGACACCGTCGACAATTTGCGTTCCACCGCGTGATTTCCCCATTTCATCGTCCGCTTCCTCCTCCCGGACTGGCGCAAAAAAAAACTTCAATTCCAGTGGAGATAGCAATGTCGGAAATGCTCGATCAGGACGATAATACGCATACGCTCGCGATCGTAATCTTTTTTATTCAGACGATTTTATCGCTTTACAGCGCAGCCGGTGAAGAATGAGAAACGCCCGTCCCAGTTTCGCGGTTAACTACGAATATCAGTCCAGCGAAGAAAGCACGCCACCAGGAGGCCCCCCCGTTTCGCGTACATGCTTCGAATATCTCGCTATTTGCGCTTCGGACTTTACGGCTCCCGTGTGAAACAGTCGAGGCTAAGGACACCGAGGGAAGGAAAGAGATGAAAGGCGTTGGTGCGCGAATGGTGCGCGAAGAGTTAAACAGAGAGGAGGGTACTAACGTCACTGTAAAACGGCACGTTTGTACTAGAGATGTACGGCCGAGAGAAAAAGCGGTGAAGGGAAGGGTGGAGTGAGATAGAGAGAACGTGGACGTGCACGAGAATCGGTTGGAAAAGAGCGAAAGGGGTCGGAAAGGGAAGAGGCGAGAGGTAGAATGGGACGGGCAGCGTTTTATAGCTCGGTTTAGATGGTCCGGAACGTGGGGAGGGAAATAAAAAGGATAGGGAAACTATGTCGGGACTGCTCGTCGTAGACGCCTGTTGTGCAGATACGCTTTTTCCATTAAAACCCGTTCCTAACACCCTCCGGGAAAATGTACGCGGGACGAGGGGAACACACACGACCCGAGGTGTGTGACAAAAGTGCGGGTGCATACTCACGCACCTGCGATAAGCCGTGATAGTTAACCGTTCGAGTTAACGTTTCGTTTCCATCGCCGGGGAGTCGCGCGATTTATCGTAACGAAGATACAGTTTGCAGAGGAGTGGCGCATCTCAATTCGGCGATATGGGCAAGAGCGGGATATTGTACGACGGGAAAATTCATCGCGATATGATCGCGAGCTGATTAGGCCGTTAGCGAAGAAACTTTAGCTCCCAAGACTTCCACTTCATTAACTCGAATGGAGAACGGCGCACAGCGTCGCGTTTGCATAAGTTCCCTTATGAGACTGTTGAAATCATTTCACTTCTCTTTCGGTATCCTATAAAATGTAATCTATCCGTCCCTGATCTTCAACGTCGCTTAATTGTCTTAAATATAATTTGGCATTTTAAAGCCGTGATACACAATGGATTTTTCTCTCGCAGCAGCAAGCGTGTGAGTCGTAAAAAAATTGATACAACCAGTATCACGTACATAGGTATTTGTATAATGTGATTAATTTACATATTTTAACAATTATTATAATATTACTTTAACAAGTATTATAATATTACTTGTGGAAAGTCTAGTGCTTTAGTTAAATATCAAGATACAGATATAAATGTAAAGCCTTTGAACGTTATAACGGTGCTCAAATGTTCTTGCGAATTAATAATTTTGCAAGAACTCTCTTGTTGTTACCCTCTTAATGGTAGAATGCTATTAACATTTTAATTCTTATATTGCAGTACATTATACCCACGCGAATTTTGTTTTAATATTCATCTCTCTCGCAGTTACGGTAATACCATATTTAGCATAACACGGTACATAATTGCGCTATTGGATTAAAGTGGACAAAACTTAAAACCAGACGCAAGTATAGAAACAACGATTTATAACGAGTAGGTGAACCTAAACAGGGCATAGAGAAGCAATATCACGGAGAATAGTTTATAACCTGGCCGCACTAAACCGATATAGAGCTTCCTCGTATATACCGCACCAGTAACCGTTTCATAGACGAACGTTTACGTGTCCCTATATCTCATTCTCTACGCTTGCGGAATTACTGATATAGGCTATAAATAAATAAATACATAAGTGATATGATGGAGATAAATGGACAAGGATGAAATCGACTCACGAAAGTAGCGATGAAAGTAGATCGATTTAAGTCGTAAAACGGGGCGTATCTGATTCAAATTGAACGTTTTAAATCGAAACCTTGACAGCTATTTATCACTGCAAACGCCGATTATTATTACTATATTATTACAAATGTAACTTATTTTATAAGTAACTTATACATCGATCTATCTAACAAAATATTAAACAGGAAATTATATGAAGATCTTTATTATCTTTAAAGCAATGGTTCCCAATTTTTTCTTAGCCTAGCGCCCATTTCTGAGAATTGGATGCTGCAGACTACTGCCTCCCTCCCCTTCAAAGACAAATGTAATAAGCATGCTGAAATCAGCGATATAAATTTATGTTACATTGTACATTCATATTTAATTATTTTAAATTAAGTAATTATTATAAATGTGTATAATTTTATAAATTTCGATTAATTTTTTTCAAGTCTTTACAAAAATATAAGTATTCCGGAAAAAAAGAAATAAAAATTAAGTCATAAATGAGTCAAAGAGTATAATATTTCATTTACATAAAATCGATACAAATCACTTGTATCTTTTATATTGCAGCTGCCTAATCAATAGATAGTCATATACCAATACATCAATGGATCAACAATACATTTCCAATGAATCGATTCAGATATATAGGAGATATATAGGACTGTTAAATCTATGCTTAGGCCCGTTTAAGCTCGCGTTTGACCTCGATTGTATTATGAACAGATACTGTTAATTTATTATGACCAATTCATCTGAAATGAAATAATTTTAGTATAAAATAACGTTCCCCCTGCTATTGAACATTACAAATATATATTATAATTATTTATCAAATATCCGCGCTATATAAGTACCAAACTACTGAAAAACTCATACCTTGATGACATTAATCAAGATTTAAGTAAGATGAGTTATAGAAGGTAATTAGTGCTGATAATAAATGGTTTTTGCGATTACATTACACATAATGTGCAGACAGAGACATATAAAGATTAATTTACTGGAACATCGTTCACGCCACGCCAAGAGGCAAAAAAAGAACGTACACATGTATGATTAACGGAACCATTAGCGTTGCTGTGTAGGACTAAAATCTAGGACGGAAAATAGAGGGGTATATATACGATATATCGAAATTAATATCGACACGGGCAATAGCAGGCGTAACGGACGACTGTCAAAACAGTATCATTTCTCACGCCGTTATACCCAGCCCATTTAAGAGCCCGTATTCCTACACACGGCTCGATCCGCGGCTCCAGTCCGCCTCGTCGTCCTGTTTCGCACCACTTCTCCACAGCCTCGTATCGTTTCGCTTCCGTGAGCCTTTATCGCTTTAAATCGTAACAGTACATCGTGAACAAGTAAATAAAATAGTTCGCATTTCCTCTTCCTGTATACTGCCTTCCAGTAGCTTAACCCAGCGAGTTAACACATTCGAAGAAGCGAAGACTCGTGTGAGATTAAACGTGGACTATTTAACGAATACACAATTCGTTACATTTCATTAAAATTATTTAGGAAAACGTTGTACAAAAATTCTTAGCGAGCCTCATCCTCGTAATTGACTTTGTAATTTCAAGTGCGAGCTAAACCGAATGAAAATTCGCGCCACGGAGTGTCGCACTCGCTCGCAAGACTAATATTTCCGACGATCTATTTCCCATTAAATTTTCATCACGCTTTCAATAACACTACTTGTATAACAATCAATCTGCGGAGTGGGCGCGTCCAATCAAGTGCGCTGGATTATCCGGAAGTGATTCCGTTGGCTACGGGAGGCCGCGCTTCTATCCATCACTCTCCGTATCCTTCCTGCTCGAGCGCAAAACTATCATGTAAAGCTACATTGGTGACACGAGCTCGCTTACGTATTCCGTAGAGTCGGTAATCCAATGCGAGAGAGTACTATAACTGGGAGATTGAGATTGCGCGCAATGCGCTTATGACGATTTAGTGGCCGGATCGAGATGTTTGCCTCTCCACAAACGGTGCTTGCGGCGGAATCAAGCCATGAAGTTGTCGAGAGAAGATATCTCTACACTCTATAGAAACCTTAAAAGATTCTGTGCAAAATATCCCAAAACAATAAAGAGAACTGAATTTTTATAATTAATTTATCATTAAAATTACTTGATTTATTTTCAACAATTTTAGTAAATTTAATTTATTTTCATAGATATATAAAAATTAGTAAAAAGAGATCCGTGTAAGTCATCTAACAGTGAAAAGAATAAAATAAACTATATTATAAACTTTATAAAAAATATATACATATATTTTTTAAAATAAAATTGAGTGGTTAATTTACTTAATAAAACAATTAATGTTATTTTATGTTCGAAATATAGAAAATATAACAAAGTGTAACGGAGGTATAACGAAAAGAGCGTAAGTAAAATGTACATATCTATCAAGATCAGGTATAGATACGCCATTCTACTTCAATGTCGAAGTAGCCAGTTACATTAACATTTCGACGGAATCGATCGTTCACACAGACATGTACGCACACGATCTATTTCCATTAAACGTCATGTTTCACATAACGTATCCATCGTATGTGTCAACGAAAGATCTAAGCGCAATTTCGGGATTGTCGGATTGAAACGTCGACTTCGCGAAATTATTATCTGGAGAACGTGGCGCGATTGGAAAACAAAGCCTCGAAACCATTCAAATGATGCATCGGCGTCAATAAATTCGCAAGCAATTTCCCATTTATTTCCTAAGATTTTCTTATCTCGAAGAAGGATGAGAATATTACAAAATGAAGCTTACATAGCTTACATAACTTACTTGAATCACTATATATATTAAAGGAAACGTGAAATGTGGGGCGAGAGTTCATCTAACAAGTAATATAAAAAAGATCATCGTAACTGAATATTTTGAGTAGTTTAACTTTATTTCTAAAGAGAATAAAAATATAGTATGAACGACTATTTAAGGAATTCAAAAATACTTTTACTTGAAGAAAAAAAAAGGAAATTAAAAATATGAGTAACGAGAAATATTCTGCAGAGAGAATACATCAACTGTAGTTATTTATGTATCTGACAATTTAACATCTCTTTAATAGATTGCGGTTTATCGTGATGTAAGAATGTTATTGAAGTTGTGTTAGATTGTTTCTAATCTTCTTCCACGAGTCGATCTACAGTTTTCAAGTATCCTGGCAGATCATCTCGTGCTAATCTCTTCATATCCCGCAACGCGCCGTTAGAACTCGGCGAGTAAATTTCAGTCCCGGGCCAATTGTTCATGGTTGATTTGAATCGTTAATTGGGTACGCTTATCGTCTCACGTGCACATTGCCCGCCCAACGTTCTTGCGCGCTGGTGCATGCCACGTATACACGAATAACTTAATCACGCGAATTTGATCTTCGCCTCTGTCCTTCTCTCATAAAACGCTTCTTTCTTGTGTGTATAGACAAGTTGAATAAATATTATATAGCATATAAGCATAATTTAAAATATTATAATAAAGATTAGAGACTACATATTTATAAAAATATTTAATTTGTTTTATATAATAAATATTTAAAATTAATAATAAGAAAGAACATACAATTAAATTAATTATTAATAATATTTATATGATAAATTCATTTATTTAATAAGCGGCATAAAAGAAATGCAACTTAATTCTTTGATAACTATGTAGAAAATTATTTTATAATTTGAAGAAGATATCGTTTTACTCGACAAAGATCTCCATAGTTACTTTCGAGTAACATCTGCTGCTAATTACTTTCTATCTAATAATCACCTTCCTTCAGAGTAATTATAGTCGATCTTTTCGTTCTCTTTTAAACAATTTAGAAAAGAGAAGAAAACTTTTTTAAGGAATTTAATAATATTTTCAGAATTAACAAAGTTATAAATATTTTTCTTAAGTGTTAAATAATCCGAACAGACTATTCGATATGATTAAGAAAGCCGGAATCTATGTTCCATATCTACGATTGTCGGCGATGTCCATGTTCTGTGAGAGAGACAAACGAGGCGCTAAAGCCGCTCGATCGCGAGTAGAGAAGCGGGTAAGGATGAAAAAGTTCACTTCGCGAAGAGGTCGGGTATATCAATCGTTAGGTTGTCTTCGAATTTGAGAGATAACCACCGGTTACCCCGGCGACGTTTCAAAGAAAGTATCCGACCTGCTTTCGCCGGCTGGATCGATGGCACCGAACTTGTCGTCGACTACGTATATAGTTGGACTACAGACTCGTTTATCCCTGCCAAGGACATTCAGACGTCCATTTACATGGTAACACGGCACGACGTCGACGTCGTGTAACTGCGCGAGTTTCCATCCGGCCACCCGACAAAAGGTTATTAGATCCTGACGACCCCCCGCCCTCCCGTGGCTCGCTTACACGCGACGTTATGGCTCCTCCTCGGTCGACCCGTCGACCGTCGAAACAAAGTTCTGGCGTGTACTTCGAGACTTGGAGACGCAACCATCGTCAGGCGCGCGTCATCGGGAGGAATCCCGCAGCACGTCGTCGCCAGCCAGCGCAGCGACATGCCGGAAGTTATCGAGAAACTCAGAGTATAAATAGAGCATATACAATACATAGAGCAAGGTTTACATCTTGCAACCACGTTAGGACAAAGGAATTCTCGACAGCTTCAAAGATACTCCACGGTCCACGCGGAACCAAAGAGCGATCGCACCTGATACATGTAATTTCTTTTTACGCAACAAAATATTATGAAAAACGTACAAAAAAAGATGATAAATAGCGCAATAAAATTTTATATTAAAACGCAGCTAATAAAAATGCTGACTATTTTGTATTTAGCAATATTTATGATATATCTAAGTCAATTATTATTTACATAGAAATAATAATTTTGAAATATGCTAGATTTTTCAAATTAAGCATCCATCACCAGATATTTCATATTACATCACCATGTAAGGATCTGCACTCGGATCTGCAATAACAGGACGTGATGGACGTGTAAAATGGACCCTACACTTTTTCCAAGACATTACCTTGGAAATCCCTTGCATTTGATTCGTATAATATGTTGGAATACGTTATAGACGCTGATGCTGTGGGGGTGTTACTCCTTCTCATAATAAAAAGTATTTACTATTACTCGAAATGAGGCCAAGTTTAATGTAAATCATAATCAAATCAATATTTAAAGATACATTTCTTTGAACTTAAACAGTATTTGTAAAACTCAAAGAGGCATTTTACTTAATTATCAAAGTTTCTCATTTAATTATTAAAAAAATATATATTATATATAAAACGAGTCACACAATTTTGCACTACTTTTACAATTAATAAAAGTGATAGACAAAAATTGAACAGTTTAATGATACTTATTTTTCATGATGTTATATTTTTATACATGCACTGCGTATTTATTATATGTATAATACGAAAATACGCTATTCCCAGTTTCTCAAAAACTCACTGATAAGATAACACATTGATCATTAGACATAACAATAATCATTATCAATAATGATAGATCAATTAACCTTAAACGACGGTGTGCAGTTCTTAACTATCGGTATAACGCAGGTGAGTCTAAAAATTATTTCTATTTATACCTACAGCAAGTTCTTATATAAACTCGAGTGAATATTGTCAAACACTGTAGTTGCTATTACTGAATTCACTCTTGTGACATATATCTATTGATGAAACTCGGTCATTCTACTGTGCATATCTGTTACACTAAAAATGACGCAGTTACTATTTAATGTATTAATTCTAACAATTGCAAGTATAAGCTTCGGTGTTGAATTGGAAGAGCAGTACAAATGGGAATATATCGATTACGTATGGAAAAACTCAAGGCACAAGCAGAATGCGGTGAAAATTGGCTATTATAAAATTAGTAAGAACGTTTTATATGATGCAGATATAGCACCAGGTAGGTTAATACTATAATTCAAAGAAATGACAATAATTTTATATAAAATATCTTTGTATTTAAAAACTTATTAATATAGTACTTAACATCATTGTTATTTAATTATTATATTTGTATGTTGCCAATAAAATAAATAATATTATTGCTGCAATGCAATTACAACATGCTTGCAATAAACACATCTTCCATCAGCGCACAAGATCTTTACAATTCTACTTCTTGTAGATGGTAGAATATTTGTTACTGTGGTAAGACAGAGGGGAGTACCAGCTAGTTTAACGACAATAAATAAGATAGTAGAACGAGGTGGTCCACTTCTGTCTCCTTATCCAGATTGGACATGGCACAAATTCAATAAGACTAATTGCGGTTGTGATACTATTACAAGTGTATACCGAATATCCGTGAGTATAGCAGTATCTTTTTTTAGCAACATATAGCTATCGTATATAAATAATTAATATTATTATGTGCTACGCATATATCTACTTTTGTATTAGATCAAATGCAATCGCCTTTTCGTTCTGGATTGTGGCGCAGTCGGGGAAGAGAAAATTTGTCCTCCGAAACTATTGATCTTCAATTTAAAAAACGATATGCTCGAGAAATGTCTCGTCATCCCACCTGACATCGCTAGTAACAAAAATGGCACTGGATTGCTCGTGACACCACTTCCTTATGTTCGAGATTGCAATTACATAAACGATGCAACCGTTAGTATTTTTCTCAAACTTCACGCGTTTAGTCATAACAGTACGCGTTCTTTGTTCTATACTCGTGTAAATGTCTCGTTAATACGTTACATCTTGTTATTTAAATCAAGATGCAACTATTATATTAATTAAATAATAGATTAACGTATGTACAATGAATGTATACAGGTGTTTATGGCTGGCACTGAAGGTTACGGTTTGGTGATATACAACAAAAATTTAGGCTTCTACAGAATTGAATCTGATTTTATGAATGCAACTGATCCCACCATAGAAGGTCAGAGTTTTTATTCGAAGGACAGTAGTCTCAGCTTAACAATTATTAATAAATGTAAGTACCAAGTTTCTAACACAAATATTATTTAAATTATTACATAAGCTTATTACACAAGCTCATATAAATAAGTATTAAGATATTTAAGTGTTATTTTGATTTGATACTTGCGTCATATTACTACCATTTATTTATTAACTGCAGTTATACATGCACATTTACGTTTTATAACTAACAGAAACTTTTATAACTAATATAAAGCATAGAAAGCTTTTCGGTAAATAATTGATGTCATTCACTAATTTTTGCGATTGCTCATTTCTTTCTCACGAATGTTTTAGATTTATACTATGCTTCTTTAGCGGGACGCAAGATATTTAAGATAGATATTAGTAATCCACAAAAATTTTCAAAACTAACCAGAAACGAGACTAATAGTTTAACTAAATTGGTGGGTACCTTATCTGGCCAAACGGGACCGATAGCATCCGCACAACACGCACTATTTTTCAGCAACATCCCGAAAACGTCAATTTTGTGTACGAACACTAAGAAGAAATTTAATACAGTAAGTGAGAGATATTTGAATATAATTATTATCGGTATATTTTTCGATAACAAATTACTTTTAATACTCTATCAACGTTACTACATGAATTAATGACAATCATGGTACAATTTTAATTGTTGTAAAATCAAATATTCATTTTAAGGAAATTGTCGCACAAGATGCCGAAAAATTGCAATTTCTAAGTGGGATGAAAGTTACATGGTGTGGAAGAAAACTACTAATCGTAACAAACCATCTGCAACATATTACATTAGATCTACATAATACATCATTTCCAAACAAAAAAACAAACTTCCGTATTCTCACCATAGATATAGAGCAAATACGGCAGGAAACAAATTGTTTTTCTTCTTACAATAGCACTTATCATAGTCTTGTATTTTTTCCTTTTATACCTTGGTTTTTTTATATACCTTGGTTTTCTGTTTTCATTGAAAAATAAAACAATTTTTTTTAACAAGATTTTTGTAAAAATATAATGTACAACATATTATTTTCTTTCAGAATGGATACATCATTAATAATTAAATGTTTATATAAAATAACATTCTTATTTAAGCACAGCTTAGCCTGCACTATCTTCTTTCTTTTAAACTGTGAGACAGTAAAACAAACTGTAAAACTGTAAAAAACAGTGAAAATTAAAGATAAATTGCACAAGGAATATGTATTTTCCATTCCCAGAAGTCCCATTGATAAGATAACATTCTGCGCGTCTGTAACAAGTGTCTTTATCAGTTCGAGACCACTATTGTTTATCGCTGGTATAATGAGAGGTTTTCTGAAAAGTGTTCTTATAGTTAAAAACTTTTCGTAGATATTGGCTAACATAGTGTGAGCTATCATTAATAGATTCGTACTTGCGAAATACATGTCTATTATATTTATTCGCAGAGTTCAGTTACGTTATTTTATTATGTGCAATAGTTACGCTGAAAATAAAATATCCTTTACTTGTCGCATTAATTCTGACGATCGCAATTATAAGCTTTGGCGTTAAACTGAAAGAATCTAAATGTTTTTTATGATAAATTCTCTCCAAATTTTTAAAAATATATAGTAATGAAATCATGATATTTGCCTTTTTACTGTTTAATGAAACATATAAACAAAAAATCGCGAAAAACAAAAAATTCTTTGAAATAAAACTGTTAAATGTACACAAGATCGTACTTTACGCGTATATTGCAGCATGTTGTAACATTTTGGCTATTTTGACCGACGCGCATATAAACGTTCATAATATTCTGGTCATACGGTATGCACTAAATCGTCCAAGAGAGGACATTAATGTCCTCCTCTATACGAGACACGCATAACGGCAGCCAGAGTGCACAACGCTTATTTGCGTCTATACTATTTAATTACTTAAGAACCCAATTAAAAAAAAAAGAATAAAAAAAAACAGCTTTCTTTCAAACAGAAGTTCAAAAATATGACTAAAGAAGACATCTAGAAACAATTAGGTTAAGTGCAATGTAAAATTTCACAATAAAATTTTTTCTGTTTATAATAATCGTAACGTTATACAGCTGGGTGTTAAACGATTAAATTTTATATGCTTTATTAAGAACGCGCGTTCATGTCCGAGTGTTTTTGACGTGATCGAGCTGATAATAATCGGGCGCATATGAAGAATCACGCATCTTTAATTAAATCATGAATTATATTCCGCATCATGTCTCAACCGAAGCCCGGTTTAATCAAATCAGCCGTACAATGGAAAATTGCGAGACGCTAGTCATATTGTACTTTATAACTTCTTCAACAATAAAGTGTTCACCCGTTGTTCCGAGGAACGAACGAAAACTTAGCAGCTTATCAACTCGGGCGCATGAAGGCTCTTATTTTTTTTTTATTTTACTACAAAATATACGAGACTCTAAACTATTTATCCCTTGGGCATCATAATATTCTGCCAACATGCGCTACCAGAATTCGGTCATACTTGATCCAACATATTTTACTTTAAAAAAGATATTAGTTTATAGTATGATATATTATATTGTAAGTAAAATATATAATATTCTTTTTGATAGTATTTTCTAGTGGATTCAACTAAAAACCTTGATTCAGCATATCTTGATTAATTTTGAATTATTCACTGGCGACTCAAGAAACACTACACACAACACTCTCGCTGACAATAATATAATTTTTTATTTAAAGAACTGCATTCCGTTACCTTATATCAAAAGGTTAAGTGATAGCATTTTTCGTACGTTCCACATCACGTAAGCTACACATCACTACCTTGTTTACAGTTCCTAAAAAACTTGACTGCTTAATTAAACGAGGTAAAGATAGAATTGATGATCTAAAACAGACCGAAGTAGTATACAAGATTAATTGCAAAGATTGCAATGCTACATATATTGGGCAGACTAAAAGACATCCGTGCACATCTCAGGGAACACCAGAGCGATTTCAGAAAACACACTAGCAAGCATTCTGTAGTAATGAGCACCAAATATCCTATGGGCACGATTTTGATTGGGGAAAACCAGAAGTAATACATAAAGAGAGACAGATCAGAAAGAGGGAATTAGCGGAGATGTTTTTTTATAACGTTCTCTATAAACATATTATAAAAAAAACATAGTTGAATTATAAAGAAGACTATTAATATAATGGATATCCATTTCGATAAGTGAATTCTAATTGCTACTTTACTCTGTTTATAGTATTAATCAATAATATAAAATGCGATGAATACTTTATTATTCAATTATACTTCGTCGCTCTATCTATCAAGAGACATATTCTTGATAGATAGTAGTCATGTCGCTCATCAAATTAACTGAAGTAAACTAAAATTATCTTTTCTAATTTATGTGAATAATTCCGTCGCACGGAATTTTTAAGTCCACGCGTATCTTGCCTCAAAATTGCCTTGCAAACAAAAATTTAATTCGCGTTTATAGCTGCGCAGTGGAAAATCGAGAATTAAATGGAAGAAGAGAAGCTGAGATATCCGGGAAATTAAAGCACCGCAAACAACGAGAGATGTCTCACATGTGCATACATTTATCATTATTGACGTGGTGTACGAGCGGTAAAAATCGAAATAGGAGGACCGACACCGAGGTCTCAGCGTGTCTCTAGACGCGAGTCAAATAACAGCTATTTTTTATTTTATTTCGTTCTCACAGCGGACCGTTGGCGTTTGTTTGTTAGAACGCAACAACGGAAACGTTTTAATTTAGTTTGTCGTCGAGTGCGGGAGCATCCGAAGAGTATGGAAAGCAACGCGTAAAGGGGAACATATTTCATAGAACCGCGTTTCATTACTTAACTCCATATATTTCCATATTGGAACGTTCATTCATTTCGTTAGCATATGAAGGATTCCGCTTCGACTTTCGAAACTGGAATTTTACGGACGCGGGGATGCATGTTAAAAATGCAGTATTGAACTTTTGGAACTTTTGATAATAACGTTCTCTATCGATTCGCTTACATTGTAACGTTAATTGACGGGTATCTCGCGGAATTGCACGCATTTTCTGGCAAAGCGGTGAAAAGTTCCCGGCTCGAATCCGTTCTCGGGTGGTTTATCGGTTCGAAGGGTTTCCCAGAACAATGGCACCCTGGAGAATGGGTTGGCAATGGCGGCGATGGTATCCCTCGTCCCTCTTGTTATCGCTAGGCTTGTCTGGCGAGGCAAAAGATGCGAGCGTACCCTCGAGACACCAGGTAAGTTCCCAATGAGCCGAAGTCAGCATGTCACGGAAGATTAAGCTCCCTAAAGTACCGAAATTCTGTCGCGCGGAGGACGGTAATCAACTGGAATGGACGAAAGCTGGCCAGCAATAATTTTTAAAAAAGTGAGCAAGAGTCACTGGTCCTTTTAATCAAAAGCTTTTGTTATGTGAGGTGCTTCGAGGGTACAATCGTAAAAATTTGCCCATCCGTAATATTTTAATACTTAAAAAGATCTATTTATTTTGTTCATTAATGAGCTCTTTTTAGTCAGTCACATAAAGCTTTTGGAACTTTTAGAGATTCATAGAATTTCTAAAATATTTCATTTCTCAAATTTAAAGACGGAACGCAGGACATGTCGGTTGGAACTGTTACACTTGGCAACAGAAATCAGTGAAAAAGAAGCGCGAATATTAAATTCATAAATTATATCGTGTACGACGTGTGCGACGACCGAATAGAGCGCAAATAAGAGTATAAGGAAGTGGATAACTTTCCGCGAATTTTTCGACCTCGTATGTTATCCGTCGGTTTGTGCTGTCCGATTGCCACCAGCCACCAGCCACAGTAACTCAGCTTGCAATTCTGCCGACTTTCTTTCGATAACTTCGATACTTTTCAAAATATAGTTTGTGGTTTACTTACTATACACGCATTATGAAATTAATTAAGTAATGGGAAAGTTCCCATGTTATAATTTTTATTTACACCGCACAAGAAATTTATTATATTATACATAATTTATTATACACACAGAAAGTATATACACAAATGTTACAAAGAACATAATACAAAATTAATTTTAAGAAAGAACAAAAACTGATTAAAAATACAAAAAAATACCATTAAAAAATTAAATATTCTTGTACAAATAATGTTTAAATTTAATAAAATAAGCGCTAATTAATCAAATATTAAATCTTCTGATTTTTTAAATTTATATTGGATTGCAGTACATGATGTTTAAAACGTATTACTACACTTTTACTTCAAGCATAAAGAATGAAACGTAGTAAGAAAAACGCTTTGATTACAGATAAAGTAAGGCACTGAGAGAACTTACGAGAATGAGAGTGAAACGTTTATAACACATTGGCGGAATTTTGAAAGTTTCGCGTTACGACCCGCTTTCTCAGTAAGAACTTTTAAAGTCGGAGCACCGCGGAGTGCGACGTGCAAGGTTTAAGAGTGCAAAGATATTTCTCTTCCATGATTTCTGCGGAAATTATTACCGCGACTCTCGCGGGAGTGGAGGCAATTCTATATATTGAGCCTCACGCATCAATATAAACTGAAAAATAATTCACGGGAGCGAAACAATATAGCTCCATGAAATATACGCACATAATCTGCGTATCGTTATCTACATCGTAAAACTCGAACAGGTCGCTGAACCGCTAACTTACGCTCCGGAAAATAATTTGTATAGGGCCGCACTTAGTCTTTTTTATTTCTTTCTAAATGTGCAGTCGATCGCGCGATGGTATAGCTCGGAAAGTGTGCGCGCGTATCACGATGATAAAAGAAAAACAGAGGATCGTTTAGAACGGAGTCTGTGAAAACCGCGCGCAATCAATAATGGTTATCAATCCGACCGCCATCATTTTAACTGGCGGCGCTCTTCTTTTTCTCTACATATGTTGGGCTGCATTGGACGTTTTGCGTGTGTCACACATTTGTACAATGGCACGATAGATAACATGCTGTATCACTTTTACGTTCCTTTTTTTTCGCGAATGAGATGCTAATTGAAAGTTGGCTTAGCAACGAATCTTTACACTTGTTTAATACATTTTTACAATACACATTAGAGAAGAAATGACAATAGTTCTCAACATGAAAATTGACGAAAATTTCTCAAATTTATTATATTTATACAAAATCAAATAGACCACATCGCTATCTCGAGATTCTGGCGAAGATCACTTCTCGATGTGCGAAACCGCCGTGAGGCGATCACCTCCTATTGGTGATATAAGAATCAAAATATGCAAATGCGCACTCTCAACAAGCACAGTGAAACGTAAGAGTGTAAGAGATTCAACCTTGAGAAGCTAAAACAGCAAGGATCGCTCAATGATTACAACCGCGATATCGAAAGAAAACTGGACAACGATGGTTGGTCGCAGATTGGCGAGATCATCATAAAAACTGCGGAAGAACAACTAGGCACCAAGCAACCCTGCCACAAGAAATGGATCTCCAAGGATACGTGGGATCTAATAGGAAAGCGTATATAGGCTAGCGAAGGCTATGATTGAATGTTGCCAAAACTCGTGAAAAAAAACAAAGTAGCTCAGAAGAACATCAAGCTCTGAATAGACAAGTTAAACGTAGCGCTCGTCGGGACAAAAGAAACTGAACTATAGGAATATGAACTATACGTTCATTTTTTGTAAAGTATAGCATTTTAAAAATCTGGCACGTGCGCACCATACATAAAACAACGCCGCATGGCAGTTTTTGCTTGTAAGTTCACACCTCAGGTGACAAGTGACCAAAAAAGGTGTGAAAACATGTTGTAGTACAAGGGCTTTGAAATACGATATGCCATCGCGGCCGCCAAGGGAAAACGCACGCCTCGCGCACGGTCGATCAATGTATTTAATCTGGATCATGGATCATCGATATAATCATCAACCTCTTTTGAATAATTTACGAGATATCGTCAATTAATGACAAAAATTGATTTCCGAAATTTCCGTTTTTCATCGCGATTATTATCGTGGATTATTCTTTATTTCAATTACTCGACTGAATGAGTCGTGTATCACTTGGCGTTCTCAATCGATATGCAATAATATAAGCCAAATTATCTCTTAATCGACGAAGCGCGATGCGAGATATAATCGAATGTCAAGCATAGTTAAAAGAAATAACTATTTATTGCCCGTGAATATTATTCGAAATAATAATTTTTTTTTTTTTAGTTCTTATAATTCCGATTCCTGTTTCAAACGGATAATCGAAGCGCGAAATATCTACTTTGATACACAGTCCGTCACCTATCCTTAATAATTATCAATTTTAGGAATTAATTAGTTATGGTAGCTGATTATCGTTAATTGTTCAATGGAAAATACCACGACGACATACAGAACGACTCCTGCCTATCTGTTTATGCTGACTAGACATGTTACCTAATTATCGTTAATTGTCCAATGGAAAATACCACGACGACAAACGGAGCGCCTTCTGGCCTGTCTGTTGAAGTCTTGCGAATGACAGTTATAGTTACTTTGTGTATATAATATTATGCTGTACATATTGCCACGTGCTAACCAATTCGTCGCTGCCACGAAATATTCGACATAATATATTACAGAATAAATTATCGAATATTTTGTTCTTTGTATTTTAAATTAATTTCGTCAAATATATCATTATCGCACAATAAATCTGACATGTCTATTTGAAGAATGTAATTAATCTCATTTTGATCGAAAAGATATTTATGCAAGATAATCTGTTATTATCGCTTTTTGCCGACCGGATATCATGCAGAATTTCGTTGATTGTACGAGAAGGGAAATTTAATTATGTTGTCGGATTATATTGAAAAGAAAATCTGTGCTTATTGTTTTAGTACTTGTTTAATTAAACGAACGTCGATTCTTTTGATGATGGTGATATAACGATACGTAATTTGAAATACTCCACTATATAGAGCTTGAAATAACAAATACTCTCTAAATCTGAATCACTATTCACTAATTCAGAGATTTAGAGAGTAAATATATGATTAAGTAACAATAATACTGTTGTACAGAAACAGATTTTATTTTTTTATATAAAACTTCTCATAACGTGAAGAGAAGAGAATCGACACGTCGCATTTATAGATCTCCATCAGACGTACACGCTAGAACCGTTTTTCCACTTTCGTTCGATTAGACGAAAACAATCTCATCAGAGTCACTCGTTGGATCGAAAGGGCCATTCCAAGCTCGATCCATGTGGCATTGCTCGCGGTGTTTCAGAGGAGTGAGTCGTGAAAAAAAGAGGTGTATCCCGACAATCATGTGTGCAAAATATCTACGAGAAAAGGACGACTATTTTGACAGAGAAGACGCGATACGGAAGTGAAGAGAGAAAGAGGAAACGTCGAAACAATGCACGGACGAGAGATACTTGGTTCGTGAGCGACCACAATCGCCAGGGAACAATAGTAGCGGTAAATTGATTTAGTCAACCTAGAGCCATTAAATATTGAGCTGAGCACAATTAAAATGAGTGAAAAGCTTTAGCTGGAAAAATGCTATACGTTTAATTTACGGAAATAGATTGCTTAACAATTCATTATAATTTTAATACGTTTTGTAATGTATTAAACGTCATGCGTTAATTGTATCAATCCTATTAATTCAACAGTTCTGTTGCAAAAAACACTTACATATGGATTAATATAATAAATGCTTTAAATGTTACAAAATAAATTAATTCATAATTAATACTATTATTATCCGTTTGCAGTATTGCCTCGTTTCACAACATTGTGTTCAGCTTTTTAATTATTGTAGATAACATTGGAGCGCGAACCAAGCAGAGGACTCAATGATTTTATAGGGGCTGTAGTCCATCTTGATTCACTCTTAATGCCATTTCGCCGGGGAGAAACAAGAAATCCAATTTCATCCTTAACCCCGTTAGTCCAAGGCAGAGCTTGCATCGGCCTTAATAGAAGCGGTGGCTATCGCGAACGCGGTTTGCATTGCGCCTTTCGCGAAGGCATAGCTCGAGGATAAACCGAGCGCGAATGTAAACCTGGACTGGATTCGTTTGAAGTCAGCGAGTACTGGCGTGGAGAATTAACGTTAACGTCCAATTCGCCCAAGAGACCCGTCGGCGTTTTCGCCATATAGCATTTACGTACGCGTCCATAGCCGACTGACAAGAAACACTACAAAATGAAATGACGAGTAACGAGATTAAACTTTATCGCAATAGCGATGGCGATAGCTCTACATTGCCAGGACAATGCGAATATCAGCAGTAACAGGACGTAATAGACGTGTAAAATAAACAGCGCTCTTTTTCCAAGACGATGGCTCGAAACCTTATCTTCTCCTACATTTATAATTTTATCACTATTTGTTTTATAATACGCTGATGCTGTATGTTATTCTCTGTCTCTCTCTCCCTCTCTTTCTCTTTCATAATAAAAATTATTTTTAAGAACTATTCTTAAAAATAAGGCAAGGTTTAATATAAACCACGATCAAATAAATATTTAAGTGTGATTTTACAAAATTATATAAGCTTAATACATCAGATGCACGACGTCGAGGCACGCTGCCGTCTTTGACATAAATCCAGATTCATATGTTGCCACACTGTAAATCCTTCAAGTGTGTATGCACTCTGCGCAGATCATGTAACGTGACTGCCATTCATTAAATTATATACTTGAAAACGTTAGTCTTCATAATTTCCAGTAAATAATATTTGTACACTATTTTTAATGTGTCATATTAAAATATTTATGCACATAAAAGTATGATTGAAACATAAATAAAAATATTAAAAAGATTTTATTTTTGAATTTAGGTACACAGAATATACAATTTAGCAAAAATATATATGTGTTTTAATCATTTATATTTCATAAGATATAGTTTCTTGATACTTGGAAGAAAAATCGACTTCACATTTACCAAAAATCTTATAGCAAAGAAAAAGATTCTATAGATAGACTGTGTGTATGTATATATCAGTATCAGATTGTCCGTTTACCGAAGAGAGGAAAAGAAAGAAGGAGAGAAAGAGAGAGAGAGAGAGAGCTAAATCCTATTTTCGGAAGTTGAGCTCGCAACACTCTGCGGCCTCACCCGATAAACTCATCCTGCGTCCCAGGATTTGGAATTCTTCTCCCGAAATACGTTTTGAGAAGGAAAGAAAAAGCGAGCGAGACTACGAGAGAGGTAGCGAGTGAGTTTCTGGCAACTTAGTGAAACAATGGCGCGGTTTCCACAGTAGAAACGGAAATCGTTTGCACTTTCCCGCTCCGACCGCTATAGTTCACGTCGTTTGCGAGTGGTTCGTCAGAGAGAGGGGGGGGATAATTTAGATAACAGACCACGTTTCCCACGCGATCGTCTTGGATAATTAATCAAAAAATGTTCAACCGGAAAACACGCACGCTCGCAAAAACAGATGACGAATTCGGAACTGTCCGAGAATAAGCCGAAATACAATTTAATTTAAAGAATCGCGGTTGTATCGGTTTTTCATCTCGTGAGGCTTTAATTAATTAAAAGGCTATTTTAATTTTTCTCAAATATATATTTCATTTTTCAATATGTTTGTTGCAAGACTATCTGGCTATTAATGGCGCAATAAAAGTTACTTTAATCTATTAAATATATAAAACGTCATAAAATTTTGATACAGGAGAGCATTCCGAAAGTTTATGAAAGGAAAGTTGGCGAAACGCGAAAATTCGTCGAGCGGTATATTAATTGTATTATAGCAACAACAGGATTTCGCTTGTCTACAGATATTGGCTTTTCCTGTTTTTTTTAGAATTTCTTTTTTATAGAAGTTAATCACATAGACAATACAAATATCAAAATTCTGCTAATAATTAAAATAATGGAAAATATTAAAATTGTAAAAAACTTAGGTTTAATTAATATTGAATTATATGTTTATTCTCAAATAGCATATGACGATATTAACTTTTGTCAATATGTATAGATAAGGAAAACACAGCTGTCAAATAAATGGTCCTTTCTAATGATGATTCCTTCAACCATGACAACAAATTGGCTAATAAAAAATTTAAGGAACGAAAGAGAGAGAGAGAGCGAGTGAGAGAGCTGCCCGTGAGGGCATAGCTCGAAGTGCAGGGACGCGAAAGCATTTTATCAATGCGGCAAAACAAAATCGAAAGCAAAGCAAGTATTTTGTTACCGTTGAAACGAAATAACAAAACCAATCGAAGTGCATGGGGGAATCATTAGTCCTGGAGACGTTCAACCGAGCAAGTTTCGCAGTCCTCGCAGGTCTGCACTGTTTCTTTCTGAGTTTCAATCCGACGACGCGAATTCAGGTCGATGAAAGACGAAGGAAAGCAGTTCGGGCACTCGATTTTCCGGACTGTCGGAGAACTTCGTTAGTCTTGGCTGGAAAACCCCGAAAGAGGATCGTTACCTTATCGCGACGTATAAAATATTTTCGTCTGTGGTAGTCGCGACGTAACTCACTCCGGAAGCGAGCGCTGTCTTCTGATGTTTTATGTCGCGTTACCCATATAGGGCTTGCCAGACTTAACAACAGGGCCAATGCTTGGCCCGATATATGGTACCCGATAATTGGCCGATACTTGGCATTCTATAGTGGACCATGCTTGGCGAATGATTGGGTGCCATTCAGATAAAGGAACTGTACATTTTGCTATGGCGCTAATGTTTGGCCCGACATATGGTGACCAATGATTGGCCAATACTTGGCTTACTGTATTCGCCCATGCTTGGCATTAAGCGTGTTAAGGAGGTTAGTTGCCGTCTAGTATCAGATCATCCGATAGATGGCATCCGATGAGATCCGTTTCTCAAATTTAAAATATGATGAACGATGTTATAAGAATGATGACGGAACTGCACATTGCACAACTTGTATATAAGTTTCGTGGCATACACTTTTATAATAAAGTGTGGCACACTTTTGGATTAATGTGACGTTAATATAACTTTATTTTAGTAAATAATATCTTTATTTTTTCAAGACTGCACACTACAAACACAAATGTGCTACTTTTACACATTTTAAGCGCTTTTTATCGCGGTTTTCTTTTTCCAGACCTCTCGAATTTACCAGAAATTTATATTTTATAATAAATTAGCCATTAATGGTCAAATATTGGCAGGACAGATTAACCATTAATGGCCCATGATTGGTTACCACGTTTGGCCCATGATTGTTACCCATTGCTGGACCGAAGTTATCATTCCAGAGAAGTCCCACTGCTGGGCCAGTCATGGCTGCCATTATCACGCCAATATTGGTGACTTGGCGACCAGTTTTGGGCCAGAATAGGACCATTAGTAAAACCCTATATGGGTATGTACGCGAGGGTGGCAAATCATAGGTATAATGTTCCACGTTAAAATCCCCAATGTTAAAATCTCGTCTAATATATATATAGTCGTTTGGTTATCACATATATTGATTTTATCAAAAATTATAATAAAATATAAAATCATATTAAATTTAAAAAAATTTTTTTTTCATTATTAGTCAAGTCACTCTAATTTGGTAACTTTAAAGCTTATGAAGAAATACAAGAACGCAAAAAAAATCAAATAACTCAGTATAGTTTTACAACGTTTTCTCGATAAATGTTTCTCTCATGGAAATTTTTATATTACTTTTAAGATTCTTTTTTCCAAAAGCTGCGCCTAAGATAAATTCTCTCCTTTTGACGTTGTGCAGGACAAAAATACCGGCAGCGAGAATAAAAAGTATTAGTCCAATTGGAGAACAAATATCGCGTTTCAATTGCAACCAATTGATCGTTCTGGAAAACGAACGTACGAGCAAACGCAACGCTATATCCGGCCCGCGTAGGATGCAACAAACAAGTATTGCATCCCGTGTCCGACATGTTTCGCTAGTGAATTTATGCTCCATTCTCCTATTTCTCTTGGCCGTTTAATACGCCACTCTTGGTTTCCATTGTTTCAATCAGCATGATACCTCACCACTGCATCCGCTCAGAAATGAAATTACTTGAAGATAAATATCGTAATTAATAACGATACAAAATTATCAACATTAATATAAGAAAAGTATACTTCCGGAATGCTGTTCATTATTTGCATAGAAGGCATAGAAATAATTTTTTTATATCTTAAGAACTGCAGTCTGTATATGATTTAATCTCATTTAATTCAATATTTTCTATTTGTTAATATGAAACAATTCAATAAAAAAACAGTGTCTAAAAACATATTGTTTTTGTTCCAAATTTTACTAATGTAGTAGAAAAATTGGCAAGATATGTTTTTAATAAAAAGACAAAATAACGTTTGCTATTTTTATGAAAGTAATTCAAACAGCAAAATTTTATACTTAAAAAATATGTTATCATAATGAATAGAAGAAAGACATAAACAAAGAAAATAAAGAACAAGTTGTTTCTCTCTCTTTTCCAATAAAATGTTGCAGTTAGAATCCGATATAAAAGTTAACATAATTAAAGTTTGTGCGTGCGCGCGTAGGTATAAATTTTTAACGTAAATTATAAACAACGTTGAGCATGGCAAATTAGATCGTGGATAAAAAAGCTCGCGCTAATTTCGAGACCCAGAATATTACAATAACTTTTCCGTTAGCAGAAAGAACGTAGTAAAAAAGCTCATTAAGATTGTCTCGTGATGTGCAAAGTAAAATTGATACTTTTTACCCTAATTATGCGTCTCGCAAGGGATATCGTAGAACGACTAATAAACTCTAATTGAGACCGGAGCAAGCACAAGAGAAAACACTTCTGTCTTCTAAGACTTTATTTCGTCCATGATAGCTGACAAAAAGTATTTCGCGCGCGCGCGCAGCTAAAAAATGAGCGTATATGCGTTAAATAAAATCTAGTACAATTTAAAATTTAATAAGTATGAGTCAAGTTTCTAGAATGGAATTTTAGGGAGTAATATCGCGAAGACTGTTGATTGAAGTGGCGCGCCTTTATGCGACGTCGCCGGTAAAAGGTCCAATGTGACTTCCATATCTTGAGCAAGAAGGAGTGTGATGGAAAAAAAATTCGAAGTGCTCACGGCATCTTCGAAGGCAAGGCGAGAGTTTCACATGAAGTATCTCTTTGCCATGTCATTTCTTTGTCGAGGAGTGAGTAGGGAAAGGAGTAAGATGTAGGAAAAACGTCTCGCACGACATAGCTCTGGCGTTTGCGCACGTGCACGCATATGTGTACTTGTGCACGTGTCCTTTCACCAATGCACTTAGATCTCAAAACTGAAAAAATCATCATACGCGACGATATTATCTTTTTTATTTCGTGCACTTTATTTAATGTCGAACGAAGCTGTTAAAAGGTCGATACAAGTCGAATATCACGTGGAGACTTAAAAAAAAATCGTTTATAATGCTCTGTGAAATTTGAATATTCGACGTAGCGTGAGAAATCCCACCGATGCCGCGATGGAGCAATCTATCAAATTTCCCCAGAGTCGGAATCAATCGCGTGACAGCGACGCTCTCGGAGATACCTCCCAAGATATTTTCAAAAAAGGACCGAAGACTTTTCGCGTCGAGGGTACCGAATCATTATTTTGCCCGTCTGGTCGATCACAACATCAAGAATGCAGCCCCAAAGAGAGGCCCCTTTGTTTTCTACTTTCTTTGCCGGGATCGCTTCCTTTTGCGGTCGCTCCTCACTCCGCTCCGCAATCCGTTCCTCGGAAACCTTTCCACCTTACGATTCCGCCCCATCATCATCAGAGCTCCGCCCGTGACTTTCTCTGTGCTAGGGTGAATACATTTTACGGCAAGCAAAAAACTCTTAATTACCGCGCCGCATATTACGCAGAGTCGTTAGGATCGAATGCGAGGAGATTCGCTCGAAGGTGCTTTGCATCACAATGGGAATATATAGTTCAGCGAGAACCGTATACGCGTCTCCTGCACGTTATAGTTTATATAACAGTGGTTGTGTGATTTCAATATTCACTTTATTCCCCACACGCGCGCGCGAGTGACAGTATTGCGTCGCAAATGGGCCAAAACAGGCTCAAAAAGCGAGTTTTGAACGCATTTTAAACATTTTAACGGCGCGTTAGATCATCTCCCGTTAGGAATAGAAACGTTTTTCACGCCGTTTTTACGGTGGCAAAGGTCGCTTGAGTGAAAGCTCGATTCAACACATCAAATTGATGCTATGTGTAAATCTTTTCAAATTCGTTTGGTGGACTTTTATTCATTAATAAAGGAATCACTCGTTAGTAGCGTACGAGGTAGCGTTTAAATAAACTGAAACGCGACAATATTACTTCTTCGAAAATAAATGAGATTTGAAAAAGAATTCATATTCACGTTAATTTACACAAAATTGAACACCGGCAAACAATAAAGGACGAAGTGCGAAATAACTAATTTCAGCATAATAGAACCTTGGAAATGAACTATCGTTAATTTATTGGTGAATGCAATATTTAGCATTCAAGGTATTGAGATGACCCCGTCAAAGATTCAGTCTCCAATCAGTGGGAAAATCACACGGAATATGGTCATGCGGGAATGAAAATTTGACGGCAATGTGAAATTACTACGCAAATGTAATGCAAGGTGGGTCGGGATAACTCGTGAAAATTGTCACGTAGTCAAATTTCTATATGTCACAAGAACATTTATGCACAAGCTCACTGCATTATAGATTAAATATCTCTCTTAATATCCTTTTTACTGATTTAATTACTTTAATTTCTAGTTGCAGTAAAAATGTAGAAGTATATATGTAATCAAACTTTAGATTGTACGCACCGCACATGCACGTGATATATCTACCATCTATATAACAGAAAGAAGCAAAGAAATAAGAGGACAAATCTTATCGGACAAAAATATATAACCGTTAAAAATTTTCTCCTCGTTACAACGAAAAATATGATAACGGAAAATGTTATAAAACGCGCACAAAAGGTATTATGTTAACGACACGACTCGAGTGAATATCGATTGAATCTTCGGGCTGTTTCCCACCCCCCCTTCACCGCGCGCAAAAAAGATAGCTCGCGATATTATTATCTGTTATTATGAGCCCTTTGCATCCTTGTGGACATGTGGACGTGATCACAGTTTGAACAACGGCTCGGACATTCGTCCGACAGCTGTCCAAAAAATTCAATGAACCAGAATTCAGCTAATGGATTCGCTTTTGGTTGACCCGAGGATTCGAGTGCATCCGAAGAGATACGCGCGAATCCGCGCGTCAAAGGATCACGGATGTGATTACACGAAGGTCGTGGGAAAGAGAGAGGTGGACGAGCGGGCGAGTGGTAAACGGGGGGAAAAGGGGTGAGGGAACGGTAGCAAAACTAGCAGGTTCCCGGTCGCCTATAGCTGCTGGAAAGGTCGACCCGGCAGAGTTTGCGCTTAGGAAGGGTTGGCCGGTCAGGACGGGTGCATGCGCCGACTTTATGATGTTTTTTGATGCGACAGCACGGCTGGCGCGTTACGGGAAGAGATGGAGCGCGGAAATAAACTCGAGAGTGCGAGCTTCCTATCCGCTTTTCAGACCACGGTTATGGAACGGACACAGAAGCGTCTCGCGCGCGTGTTTCTGTAACATTGCCCGGAAGGTACGCATAACATTTTCGTAGAATATATACCGCTCCGTTATGAATCGGCCGAGTTCATCTAGTCTCGCTGATCGTCGCTGGCAGTCGCGCTTACGCGACCCGTTTCCTCTTTATAAGCAAATAAGGCAGAATTATGTCCTTGAATACGAAAGTTTTAATAACTTTAGGCACATAACAGAAAACCGAAACCGAAACCTTTATTAAGTATTTTAATGGACCGAAACCGGAACCGAACCGATATTTTCGTCCGGTCCGGATCCCTGGTTTTAACCTGCACTCTGTTATGGATTTTATATGAAATTTTGCATTGAAGAATACTTTAGAACAATTATTAAAAATATGCTATGTAAAAATAATATATTTGAATAACTTTATCTCGTAACCTTTGATATATATTCGAAATAATGGTCGAAATGGTTGAAATATATGATAAATAAAAGCAATATTGAAAAAAGTTTTTATGAACGAAAATTTCAAATTAACATGTTCTTTCACAATTACGCAGAATATTAACTTTTTATTTTAATCAACGTAGAATCTTAACCTTTTTATTTTAATCAACGTAGAAACATAAGATCACGGTGATTGAATGCACAACGGAATATTAATATTCCGTTCAACCCGATTTAAAATAAAATTTCAAAAACCACCCACCACCCCCTATTTATATATTCTTCTGTAAAAAATGTTTTAAAAATACCTCAAAATAAATACCCATACATTTTTACCAAAAAAAGTTTAAACTGTAATATCTGGATAATGTTTTAATCAAAATTCTAAACTAATTAGTAATATTTAGCATATATAAATTATTAATATATATTCATATTAATATATATGCTTCAATATTTGTATAAATATATATTAGTATACACGCACGCGCGCGCGCGGACAAATAGAAAACGCGACAAAATTATTAATGCGCAAACCGACTTAGTTAATAAAAGGTTGCCACTAAAAGAATTCTTGCTGATGTTTACTACAAATATTAATATAGTAATTTTCAAAGCCCCGCGAAAATCCTGTAAAAATATGCAAAAAAGGGTATTTTCTCTTCGCTCGTCGCTCTTTTGCTGTTTCATATAACAACGTTGGGTAAACATGCAGATTATAATTGAGCCGAATAATTTTATTATGCTCGTCATTT